>NC_069135.1:39712445-39804945 GCF_026914265.1 Mya arenaria | reverse complement strand
TTTTCAAAACAATGGCTTAAATCAAGTTTCGTTTTAAAAAAAGTTAAATAGTTCAGAAAAAGGATCGCAAGGTAAGTGAAGAAATTGTATTACATGGAATTAGTTCCGGTAACAACTTATAAAACTGTTGTTTAAACAAAAACAATAATCTGTGATTAAATTTATGGAAGGGTGAAAGGCCGAAAACTGTCCATTATGTCAGAGAAAGAACAGTCCGAGGCACGAGGCTGTTATTTCGCTGACATCATGGAAAGTTTGAGGCGTTTCACCTACTTAAAACATGTAGACAACAAGGTCTAAACTAGGTCTTAATGAATTTCATGGCACTATTGTCAACTTACTGGACACTGTCACACCATTTGTAACTAATACTAATCATGTAGATCTCTAGGCAAATAAAACAATGCGCTCATTTACATGTACATATAAATTGTAAATATTTTTTTGATTATTATTTAAAATAATCACTTTTAGAATACTACCTATATTTTTGGCCAATGAATTTGCAGTGAGCGTAGCGAAGATTTTAATTCATGTCATCTTACTATATCTTAGAATTTAACTTCTACGGATATATAACAAGTGCAAACTGTGATTTCATTGTGCATTATTCACTCAATCACGGTCATTGAGTTGTTACAACCTAAATTCGGAATTTTATCAAAATCAACATTTTATAATTATTTGTTAAACCTTAATAAAAGAAGATTTAAAAGGTATGATTTCTACAAATAAGTGCATAGTGTTACATAGAACAAGAAAAACACGTATTGATTCTACCATGCTACTATTTCTACTGACTGTCCATTGTTAGAACAATGACTGTCAATTATTTGAACAATGACTGTCAAATATTAAAATATTGGTCAGTTTGTAGAAATAAAATACAGAATACAGTCCAATATTCTAAATAGAGTACAAAAAGAAAAATGGATGACGTCACCAACATGTTTTAAGTAATTATTTTTTATACAACTTCGTACTGTATACATATCTACAAAAAAATCATTAACTATTAAATATGATGTCATACTTTTGTTCATACAATAAGACCCATTACAGCTTCATGCGGTTCATAGGGAATACAAGGTTAGTGCCGTGGATAGAGGAAGTTTATCTGGCAAGGCGGAGGAATTTATCGGTTGAGCCGAATGCGATCCCGATAAATTCCGCAGCTGAGCCAAATACACTTTCTCCATGCACGGCACTAATCTAGTATTCTATTTATACTATTACTTTGTTTAATTGAACACCATAGTATCTTAAATTATCTTTAAAAATAAGCGGGACAACTGTTTTTTCCCTGTTGACGTCAGCACACACAGTATCCATGTTTTAGTCGCCCCAAAAATAGTTCTCAAAACTGTTTAACTTATAGTCAAAGTTATTGTATTTTAATACGTCAATATCAATTCAAAGCATAAAAAAGCTTTTATAGTGCATAAACATGAATCAGTCACCAAACATTATCTCATGATGGAACAATTATTACGTATGTCACAGAGTACAGTAGACAAGTCATGGTTCAAGATCACGAGTGTTTACAAACAATCGCCAAATGTTAAATGGATTTAATTAATGTTGATAGTGTTGGATGTTCAGAACTACACCGGCAAAGAGATAACTCGTTTCTGTTGTAAGAAACAGAAATGGAATTAACTATTGTTGAATGCTGCACAGTTTCCAGCATTTTCGGTGGGGTAAGATGTTCACATCACATGTAGATTTTCTGGTCGATTGTTTTTTGCCAGTGTCATTATTATGCAGACTGATGGGACTTTTTGGGCGAGTGATTGTTGAGGTCGGTTGTTGGCGGACTTTTGAAAAGATGCTGAAACATTAGTTTTGCTTTTCCTCTGACATTTCAGAATAGAACAAGCCCGTTATCGCGGTCACATGACCAACTGACTGTAGATAAATATCACGTGATCTACTATATATATGAAAAAAGCTAGAGAAACATGCTCAGTAGCAAAAAGTTTAAACATAAACCCGGTTTAGTGGCAATGGGCAAACGCCTAAGACATAGAACACAAAATCACAAGAAACATAGAACAACACAAAACTCTACTAACGGCACAGTGCATAAATACTATATATATAAATAATTGGTATGTTTATCAAGAATTGTTAGGACCGCCTTGGAACGGTCAGTAAAATGTAAATTTACTGGGGGATACTATCTTAATAAACTGAAATTTACACTGCACCTTATTATTGGACCGATTTGTATGCAAATGACAGGATAAATATAGAATACTTGTTTAGTGTTGAATACAGGTCAAGTTTATCATGCGTGGCTTAGAAAATGATAATAGAACGAGTCTTGAATTTATATCCTATCATCGATTTTTTCCTTAAATTATCACACAAATGCACTCAATTCATTAAGTATTTTCAGCGCTTTCAGTTTATGCTAAGTAACATCGTTTGTTCCATGAACATCCATCAATTGAAATAAAAGAACTGAGAAAACCTATACAAATCTAATTTGAAGGACCATTTTCACTATTACACCTCAATGGGCATAGTTACTTATTTTTTCCGCTAAACCTCTTTTGACACTCAAGTGGACTTAAGTTTTACCAAACGGCTGAGATGCTTAAACATTATTGTGTGTAAAGAAGCCAGACGCATAGATACCAATACCCAACATACGGACCTTCGTACAAAACCTCAAACAAACTCTTCCTAAAATGCAAAAAAACCAAGAAGCTATGGGGGTAAAGGTGAATTTAACCTAAAAAGAAAAAAATCATTCACTTGTGTGTTAACATTTTAATAGTGTGAATGTTATGTGCCATTCTAGTGGTTAGTTGTTTTGTAACTAAACTAAATATTGAACCCTAGAAGTTCATTCTTTAATTATTGTTTTCTGAAAATTATTCTCAGTTTTACCCCGAACACATACTTACACTATAACTGTAAAGGTTTTCCCAATTTACTTGCCAAATGAATGTTATCTTCTGTGAAAATACACATTTAAAAACTATTTCAATGACGGGCAATGATTCATTAGGTTTTTGAAAACAAATTACATATATTGTGCACTAATAAATTTTGGACTGTATGGAGATGCTGGTTACTGCACATTTTAATGAAATAGATGACTACATGTATATTTTCAAAAAAAACGACAAGAACATCAATTTGATCAGTATTGAAATGGTAAAATATAAAGCCAGAAATTGCCGAGACGGCACCATGAGCGACATAACAAACAAACAATCAACGAGAAGAAGTCGAAAGATTGTTGTCCATAAAATGGGATATACTTCTATGCGTTCCGGTTGTGCAGATTTATCATTTATTATTTGCACGCTCGTCAGTTTGTTTACAAACATATAAAACTGAAAAGGAAGTGAATATCACGTCTATGGTTTGTATGATACCCTGTCGTCAATTAAAAAGCATGGATATTTACCAATCATATACTAATGTTTCATTCGGCATTATGTACATGAGAAAGATTATAAATTGTAAAAAATGGAAATTTTGCAATTTTTGAAAGATGTTGGAACAAGATTGAGTACTAATAAACTAGTTTAAAACCCACTGAAGTCCTGCTCTGCTGACCGTTTCAAAGCGGTATCACCAACATTTTGTATGTGTTTTTGGTCCGTCCATATTTCGGTACATTGGGAATATCTCGTTTAGTATCTATTAGGCCTAAGCCATTCGTATTAAAACGGGGTCTCGTTAAATATCTGGCAAATGGGCTTTTCCCTGTTGTTTTCTCTTTATTATAATTGTAAGCGAGTCTATGACGGTTAACAAAATGAACCATGTGCAGTGTTCAATGATATACAAAATAAAATGGAAGTCAGGCGAAAACCTTTTGGCGATGGAATTTGACCCAACTCCCATATAACATTAACATTATGAAACGACTGTTTTTATTATGAAATACGTTGCTTGAAGACTTCTGAATTTAAAAATATTAAATTACGCTCTAGAACAAGATTCGTGCATTACGTCGCGTGTTAGTTTTATAATATTGATCTTCTTGAAAATTAGTGTGTCGGCAATGTCGTATTCTATTTAACATGATATTAATAAGATAGTTCTGATTACATCGTATATCGTTATTATACAATTCAAATAGAACAGCTTTAAATTTTTGTATCATGTTGGCACGACTTCAATATTGTATTGTCAAATTCGTGAATAGAGTTTTCATTCCTATAATTTCGAGCCAGGTTATTCATTGCGTTAGTGTTTTATCTAACAAAAAATTCATTTAAAGTGTTTTTTTTTATCTTTAATTTTCATTTCATGTTTCCAAAGTCCAACTTGAACCATGGCAGGGAAGACTCAGTCCCATCTCCTCGTGGCTGCGTTCGACTTTGGGACCACGTACAGCGGTTATGCATTTTCCTTTCAAAATGACCCGCTAAAAGTGCAAACCAACGGGACGTGGTATTCCGGAGGGGCAGGAAATCTGATCTCTCTCAAGACGCCAACAAGTGTGCTTCTTAATCCTGATGGAGAGTTTGACTCTTTTGGATTTCAAGCTGAAGACCGCTATGCGAATAAAGCGGAAGATGACAAACAGCATGGATGGCGCCTGTTCCGGCGTTTTAAGATGGTTTTACACAACAATAAGGTACAATGGTCAAGCACGCAATATTTGAAAGGGGCATAATAGTTTGAAACACCGATGTGAATTTAAACAATGCGATTTCGGAACAGATGATGCCATATCTTAAACTCTTAAAGCTGCACTCTCACAGATTGGACGTTTTGACAACTTTTTTTTTATTTTTTTTCTTGGAACGAGACAATTTTAGCGAAAATCCATGGAAACCAGTTATATAAGACTGCTGACAAAAATAGGATCGCAAATGTTTATATTTAAGTTAAAAAATGATGTTTTATATATTTTTCTTTAACCGTTAGTAACGCTAATTCCATAAGTAAAAGTACACTGCGCACTTTTTGCTAGGATTAAAACGTTACACTTTCCTCCCCATTATCAAGTAAAAATTCTAAAGTTTCGAAGATTTGTTACAAAGATGACATGATTTTTTCTTACAGGAGCTGTCCAGAACCACAACTGTAGAGGATATAGAAGGCAACTCTCATCAAGCTCTATCAATCTTCTCCATGGCGATAAAGTTTTTACAAACACATCTTCTACAGGCGGTAGCAAATCAGACGGTGGGTGTGCTAGAAAAGGAAATTTCCTACGTCATCACGGTACCCGCTATCTGGGATGACAATGCCAAGGAGTTCATGAGAAAGGCTGTCAAAGAGGTATGAACACATTATCAACCTTTAATGATTAGGGTTTACTTATGACTTTATATAAATATTAGATTGATGATGTAGTTTTTATCGTTACTTTTAACACACACAAATCTTTAAAAAAAATCTTGTGCTGCCAAAAAGATCACTAAAATACTTATTGTGTCGAACATTAGCAAAAGTTGTTAATTTAATGGAAGCAATCTTGTTACATAATGCAAAGATAAAACTAAGAGTTAGTTTGATGTAATTTTGAAAAGTAAGACCCCATAGTAGAAGGAACAATTCTGTTTTTCTTCCTTATTCATATTTGCTGTCAATGTAATTTGAATAATTCAGGCTGGTCTCGATGAAACCCGAGTAACACTTGCACTCGAACCGGAAGCTGCCTCGATCTGGTGTGAGACATTGGATGTTGACACAAGGGATGCGCTGGCTGGAACTGGAACTCAGTATATGGTCATTGATCTTGGAGGTGAGTGAAGAAAACAAACCACATGAACGCAGAGTGACTTTTGTACCACATCCGTTCTGAAAACTAGCATAATTTTGTTGGCGTCATAATTATCACTGCACACAAACAAACTGAGTAAACAGGAAGAACAGACACAAGTACATACGTCGATGGTTTATGTGCTAAATAAAGAAAATATCGCAGCAGAATTCCTTGTTGTAGCCAGTATAGTTGTTAATATTAATACATATATATAGTAGTCTGTTTAGGGCCTCTCTGAACCTTATCATTACCTTACTACCTGATAGCAAAAACTGTCAACAAAAAGCATTGTTTAACGTATGTTCAAACAACCTTCAGTAATAACAATAAACACTTTTTTTTTACAAAGTTCGTTTCAGTGTTGACAAATTACGCCACAAATTTAAATGTTGTTTACATGTTAAATCCCCACCAAGTTCAAATAACTAAAGTGGTGAAACGGATACGGTCGTCGACTGCATAATCATATATTTACAAAACTAAATTCACACTAAACGTTTCAGCTTGATATGTTTTTCGAAAGCTTTATATTTCATGAATCCAGCTATGTACCATCATATCAGAATAACGTCATCAAATTGAACACATTTTTATATAACTGGAAACACTTTTATCAAAATTTTATTAAGCGAAGTTCCTCTTTCTGTACCGCCGATGGATAAAGTACGTGTTCGTATTTAAAAAAAATCATCAAACATATGCGTTTCTAAGCGAACAAAGTCTGTTCAAGCTTTTGAAAAAACAACAACATAGAAACAGCAGTTTGTTAATATTAAGTATTATGCATAGGTATGGAATAAGCACGATTTGTCAAATGGATGAAAAACAGTGTTTTGCGATTTGTTTCGTGAATGCTAAAATTTAAGAGAAAAAAACATTATATGGAAAATCGAATGATAAAACATACAAGAGACATTTGGTAAAAAAATGCTTACATCATTTCAGAAATGTTCAACACGGCACAGTCAATATAGGAACTAACAACTATAAGAGTAATGAAAATATCAATTTGATATTTCCACTGCAGTTTAAATAAAAACAGTGAAAATAACATATGGTTTCACCAAAAGGCATAAAGAATCAAAATTTTATTCTTAAAGTGTTTAAAGAAGTCATCAGTTTTGATAATACTTAAAGATGCATTCTTGCTCCCAAATAAGACTTACCACACTTAATGAAATTGTTTAAATATTTCAAAAAAGGATGAATAAATGTCGAAAACAATGTTACTTGTGTAGGATACCGAGTTTAATTTGAAAGAAATGAGCATAAAACACGGTGTTTCTACCTTATGAGACTTACTTTAGTAGACCTCAGTAATTATTTAACCATTCACCAATCATTTAACATTTTTGCGCTTAATGCTATTATATACACGGTTAAAATATTGTTATCAGAAATTAATACTTTCAATAAATGCATGATTTAGTTAATAAGGGTTATCAGTCAAAATTGATGTTTGTTATGCATGTTTATGTATTGATTTTGAATATGTTTGTCGCTTTAACTCCCATGTGTCGTACGCGGAAAGGGCTTTCATGTCCGGAGTTACTACAGTGAAAACTATGTATACAAGTCATATTTTCTCTTGAAGTTTTGTTAAAAATGTTGTAATTGTTTTGTATTCTTTTAAATTTATGAATTCATAGTTGCAGGACTGTCTGTATTTTAGAATTTAGCATTTTGTGAGACATTTCTCTCATTTTTGAAGACAATATTACCTCAAATTTTAGGTGTGTTATAGATCTAATGGCTTGCAACAAATTGGCTGAAGTATGTTTTTTCATGTATCTTCTGTGTTTAGTTTAACCTTTATTATTATTCATTCAATACTAACATTAATATAACGGAAAATGCTATTTTAGGTGGCACCGCAGATATTTCTATCCAGGAAAAGGAACAAGGTGGAACTTTGAAAGAAATACATCAGCCAAGCGGCGGACCATGGGGCGGCATTTATGTTGACACCAATTATCTGAAATTCTTGGAACACATTTTTGGAGAGAAGGCAATAACTGCACTTAAGACCGAGGAAATGGCCGACTACTTTGATGTCATAAGGGAACTTGAAACAAAAAAACGTACGTTTAGCAAACAGACAAAAGAGAAATTTACGTTCAAAATATCTGCAACCACTAGGAAGCTTTCCGAGAAGTTTACAGGACAAAATCTAGAGCAGAGGATAGGTAACCTTGGATATGGCGATTCAGTTATCGTGAAATGTGGAGACAAGTTGCGAGTTGAGCCTGACATCGTTCGTTCTTGGTTTGACGGTCCTATAAACAATCTCGTCGACCACGTCAAGAACCTTCTAAAGGAGCCCAAGCTGAGAGCGGTGCAGACCGTCGTGCTGGTTGGTGGTTTCGGAGAGAGCACGTACGTTCAGGAGAGGCTGAGGGCTGAAATCCATGACAAACGTCTGATTGTTCCTGCTGAGGCGGGTCTCGCCGTGCTGAAAGGGGCCGTCAGGTTTGGACACAACCCGACAATCATCACATCAAGGGTTATGAAATACACGTACGGAGCTGATGTGAACATGATTTATGATGAGAAAATTCATAGTAAAGACAAAAAATACTTCGCTAAAGATGAGAAATGGCGTGTCCATGAATGCTTCGATGTTTTCGTTCGCGTAAATGAAGATGTTCCCATTGACCACCAAATAACCAATGAATACACACCTTCTGGATATAGGTCATCCACACCCATCTACCGGACGACAGCAGAGAACCCCGTGTACGTGACCGAGCCCGGCTGTGAGCTTCTCGGGGAGCTAGTGCTAGAGCTGCCCCGGGAGATTCCTCTTTCTGAGCTGATAAGTGATACCACATTTATGTTTGGAGGGACGGAACTTGTGGTGAAAGACCGTTTAAGAAAGACCGGAGAAGAGCAGATATTGAAATTGAATTGTCTTAAATAAGCTACACCAGGCACGAAGAATCTGCAATGTGAACCTGAAAACACAATAAGCGCAAACATATTATTAAAATATTTTTATTCTTGTTTTTCTGCAAACAAAGTAATATTAACTTATAAAGAAACAACACCATATTGCTGATCGGTTGAGAAAAACCGGACAGGCGAATATCTTGAAACTTTATAATAGATATAGGCTACAACCGGCACAAAGAACCTGTGATGTGAACCTGCGAAATACATTGACACACACAATTTATGTATTGTATTAAAAAGCTTTTCCCCCCTTTCGTGCTGAGCATATTCAAAAAAGTCTATAATAATTTGACGTTATTCTGGAGTATAATCATTATCAAACTAAACTTACTATTTATCAGTTAATGTTTTTATACGATATATACTTATGTTTATATAATGGTAGGTTTTTTACCGGTATATTATGTCATGTACATTTGCGTGTAAAATTTATTATTTCTGTTGCGAATAAACTGAGACAATATAACCGGTCATTGCTTTAAATCTTCAAAACAATGCAAACAAGAATATGTTGCCGCCTCCTTACTATCTTAATGTTTTCATACCACTAGTGATGGCCCCTGTCTCGTTTTTAGACACTTTGCAATGTGCATTCGACAATATGGCTCAATGTCAGTATCATTTCCGTTTAAGATGTAAATGCTTTAAAAATATATTCTTGTAATATCTCTTCAAAATAGAATGCTTTAACATGGTGACTTGGAATCAAGTGCCGGTGTTCGACATTTAGTGGTTAATCGTAACAACTCGGCCATTTTCGGCAAGCTTCGGGATATACCTCGCAAATAGCAGTTAGGATATACAAAAATTAGATGAGGCCGCCGGCGAATCACACAATTTTAAAACAGCGCAAAGAAGGCCCATTGTACTCTAATGAACAACAAGGAAATGGATTGTGTTGATTCATTATATGTAAATGATTTAAATTGTAATATCAAGGTATGATCACATTTGAATAGTTTGATGTTTTTCTTATACCTAAAGTATACTGTTTCCACTAGAAAACCTTGAGCACACAGTCTACGTACATGACAGTAGTCGAAATGAACATAGGTCATGGCATGCATTAAGATTTAATACATGTATGGATTAAATGTCAGCATGTTCCCAAACAAAGTAGGATAACCCTACTAAATGTAAGTTTTTAGTCATAGTTTGCTTATTTTATTCAGCTAACTTTGCCATTTAAACAACATAACTATTCGATTTGTAAAAGCATTTCTGTATTAAACTGAACAATGATTTCCTCTCTATTTTTTATTTTTTCCTTCCAGTGTAGAATTGCAGTTGTATTGCATTTGTCAATCTTGAGTTAAATGACATTTTGGGTACATGCCTGTGACTGAAAAAGAAAACATGAAATACAAAAGAAATAATAGGATGAGATTATCACATCAATAATTTTTAAAATCGTGTACAATTACATTGAAAAGTATCCACTAAAATCATTTTACGTTTAAGTGTTTTATTAAGATGAAAGCACATGTATACAACTTCATAATAACCATACAAATACAATTGTTTAAATTCAACACTCCAATCGTAAAAAAAACACACAAAAATAGCACACACACGCACACACGCACACACACACACACATACACACACACGCACACACGCACGCACTCAACCACGCTCGCACTCATACATACACACTCCCGCCCACACAAAAAACTCATGCACGCATTTACACACCTTCAGAGTGATGTCTCTTTTTTTTGAAGATTATTTTTGTATTTTGTACCTACTATTCCCATTAGAGCCACCTGTTTACCTATGTTTATATTTATTGTCGTTGATGCAATAAATTTACAGAGTTTGTTCCATAAATAATGTACTTTACTTCATTCCCAATATAAATGTTCAATTGACTCTACATTCGAGTAACATAATGTGCATAGACTGCAATCGGCAAGTTTAAACTTATAGAGTAATTTGTTGGTGTGTATTATTCTCATAAGAAATTTATAATGAAATCTCCGCAAGGTTGTATCTATTGCTGATTCGTATATATTACTGTATATTTTGTTCCAATCTTATTGTTCATTTTCGATTTCCATGTCTTCAGCCCATTTCATTTCCGAGGTTGGACGGATAGATGTTTTGGTCAGTATTGAGTAAAGAAATTTGTTTGTTTGTACTGATTTTTTTAACTTTTTCTTTTAGTGTTATGTTTTCTGTAAGGGTTATGCCGTCTTTGATTAATTGCATCTTTATATGTTGAGGCACTGAACGATTAAGAGTTTGATATTTTATGAAATCATTACCATTTATATCGTAAAGGTACCTTATTTGATTGAAGTCATAAAATGTGTTTGTTTTATAGTCAAATATATATTTAATGCCCTTTTCAAACCATTCATAATAGAATATGGATAAGTTTCTGCTACAAATATTTTTATTGTTCCATAGAACTTGTTTTGCATGTAAATTATTATTTATACATGCATTTTTTTTTTAATATTACTCCATGCTTTAAAGACGTCGTGTAGAAATGAACAATTCTTAGAAATTCTCTTTAATTGAGTTTGATCTATTTCACAATCAAATATTAATTCATTTCCGTAAGGCATCAGCTTCTTATGAAAGAATATTTTGTTCCTGTCGTCTAGATATCTTTTCACCCAAACGGCTTTTAATGACTCAAGTAAATTTTCAATATTTGTTAATTTTTGTCCACCATTTTCTAGTTTTTTGTATAATATTTCTCTTTTGATCTTGTCTGCTTTTCCGTCCCAAAGGAAATTAAATATGTCTCGTTTTATACTATCAACTATGTTTTTACTTGGATTTGCTAAGACTGTAAATGGATCTATAAGTTTTGGTAATGCATATCTTTTCACCACAGTAACTTTACCCATAAGTAAGTTTTCTGTGTTCCCATTGTTTTAGTGTTTTATGGAATTCTTCGATCTTTTTATGAATATTCTCGTCTATTGTTCATTGTCTTCTATTATAAAAGGTTATACCTAAGGCTGTGGAACATTCTGAAGTCCAAATAAAAGGTTTATTTTTGCACAATTTCAATGTTGTGTTTTTATTGTACCCACTCTCATAATTATTGATTTGTTCGTGTTGAGGTTTAGACCAGAACATTTTGAAAATGAGTCTATTGTGTTAACTTAAGATTCAAGCGATTTTTCTGAACCGTCATTAAAGTAGGTTGCGTCATCAGCAAACAATGAGTGATTGATTTCTGTGTTTCCAACCTTTATCCCTTTAATATCTGGATTTTGATTTATATGGCCTGATAGTATTTATAGGCAAATGATAAATAATATCGAAGACAGCGGACAACCCTGTCGTACTCCCTTTTCGATGGCAAATGCATCTGATAAGTGTCCATTGTTTATGATTACACTTTGTATATTAGTATAGAATAGTTTAGTCCATTGCAAGATATCTGAGCCAAAGTTAAAAGTTTTTAAACTATCTACTATGATGAATGATAAATGCTATCGAATGTTTTTTGAAAGACGGCAAAGAATAAAAGCCCTGGCCAGTTATTATCTAGATATTGCATTACCTCTATAATCAATCGAACGTTTTCTCCAATGAACATGACTTTGATAAATCCTGTTTGTTCGAAATCAATTATTTGTGGTAGTACATTTTGTATTCGGTTTCCGATTGCTTTCGTCGCTATTTTATAATCGATGTTAAGTAAGCTTAAAGGTCTCCAGTTTGAGAGGTTTTCTAAACCTTAATCAGGTTTTTGTATTAAAGTGATTATACCTTGTCTTTGTAGTGGTGGTAAAAGTCCATTTTGGAAAGAATAGTTAAGTGCATCTATTAAAACGGTTTTGATGTCATTCCAAAATGTTTTATAAAATTAAATTTTTATTTGAGTTCGGAAATGTTTTTCTTACCTCTTTGTTTAAATGTATATCTTTACTATAAAGCTTTTTATAAAATTTAACTTCTTCTCTAAGTGTGTATTTTGTCCCTGTCACGATATCATCATTTATTTTGAGTTTGTATATTGTCTTTTTTCTGAGTGTTTTTTCTCTAAATTGGCGAAGTATCTTGTATTTTTTTCATTGTTTTCAACATGTGTTGCATTTGATCTTAGAATATGTCCGTTGATAGTTTTTGTGCCAATTTCATCAAGCATTTGTTTTTTTGTGCAATAAGTTTTCCATTATATTATTAGTATTTTCGATAGTAGTTTTGCCTAGCGCAATCTCCATGGCTTCAATTTCTTTAAGCATTTTTTTTTTAACATAAGCTGTAATTTTCTATGAGAAGCATATTTTATCGTTGTATTTCGAACAGAGCCTTTTATTTCTTCCCATAAAACGTTTGGATTTGCATGTTCATTGAATTCTATTGTTTCATTGATACATTCTTTGATTTTAGACTAATAATCATTTTCCATCAACAAAGAGTTATTTAGTTTAAAATATCCTGAACCGTGTTCTACTTTTAAAATATCCATGGTATAGGTTGCAATTGAATGGTCAGTTTTAAATCATGGTTTTATTGCACACTTTTTTGTGCAGTTTAATAAAGTTTTTGATATAAGAAAATAATCAAGTCTGCAATGAATATGTGGTTTGCTGCTTGAATGCCATGTGTACTGCAGTTTGAAAGAATGGAGTAATCGCCACACATCCACTAGGTCGCAAGAATCGATAATGTTATGTATACTTTCTCTACATTTCCTATGTGTGTTTATTTTGCCATTCTTTTTATCTAGGGTACACTTTAGAATAGTATTAAAATCTCCTCCGACAATAAATGTATTTTCATTGTTTTCTAACATGTACGAGTTTAACTTATTAAATATAAAAGGTTCGTCATTGTTGGGTCCATAAACATTTATTATAGTTATTTCGTTTTGATTTAGTTTAATATCTAGTGATACAATTCTGCTTTCTATGAGTTCATAAGTGGGTGTGGAAGGCAAAAAATTAAAATGTTTTAAAAGGTTATTTTTAAAAAGACCATTCTTTTTCAGGAGTAGAACATACATCCTTTGCGATTTTTGTGATAATAAGGAGTTGACCAAATTTTACGAAAGAACATTTTATCAGATTTTGGATAAAAAAAAATGTTGTCAACACTACCCTATCAACAATGTCTTGTGGGTTTAGTGAGTGCACCTAGATTTTATACCGACTAGGTACTTGCATCTAAAAACACTTATATCATAACTCTTGGTAGCGAAATTGC
Source organism: Mya arenaria (assembly GCF_026914265.1). Taxonomy (NCBI): domain Eukaryota; kingdom Metazoa; phylum Mollusca; class Bivalvia; order Myida; family Myidae; genus Mya; species Mya arenaria. The sequence goes on along the minus strand of NC_069135.1, from coordinate 39,791,075 downwards.
AGAACTCATTTAAATGTATGTAAAAGAAACAACCTGGTTGTAGTGTGTGTGTTTGTGGGGGTGAGGGCGGGGGGTTGAGGCGAGCACACGCCTGTACAGTAATAAAGAAAATCGATACTTTAAACGTGTAATGGGTACGTTGGTAGCCTTACGTGGTTTGTCAATTAATCAAACACGCCACACTTCACTTCGTAATGGATAGATTCCGTGAAGAGTGCATTTTTATTAACTATGAACAAGTCCTTCACATCCGCAAGTGTTATAATGCAGCCAGTCTGACACATCGAACATTTTTTAACAACTGTGAGTCGTTAAAGTAAAACTTTCAAGTTTAAACCTAATAAGTTGTTTCATGCAATAGAATGCATATTGAATGATTTGCATGCACATTGTAAATCCAATATCTTTTTAACTCTTCTTGAGGAAATATATCCTGACATTGTTAGTTTTTTAAAAATAAAAGATTGCCTTTCCAGAGAATCTGCTCACTATGATTGATAGTTGATATTTTGTTTATATGTACTACTACTGACATCTGAAATAAAATGCCGTGTAAACAACATCAAGTGGCATGTTAGAGAAGTAGATTATTCGTCAGTGAAACAATATTCAGATTAATTGAACCTCGTGTTTCGCATGGATTGCGATGCATAAACAACTATACTTCCCTAATGTCAATGGCAAATATGCTATCAAACCTACATGCACCAGAGTCTTATGTCAAATAGGTGAAGGTAAAATAATATATTCAACATTACAGATTGCATTTTTTTTATCGAAATCTCTTTTCGTCGCTTCGTTTTATCTTCAAAAGTGAAATTTTCTTGAAAATCCGAAGAAAAGAAGATTAATTTGGTGTGACCTAAGAGATAAAAACGGATTTGGACACATTCACATCCATCTTCGGCGCAAATATAAATTGCATATGTTTTGATTTTTATTCTCATAAACAAACTAACGTGTGTTTTTCAATGTAGGGCCTTTTCAGCGAAAAATCGGAAGAGACTCGGGTGCCGTTTTAATAAAGGTCACAGTCCATGTAAGGCGTAAATTGAAATTATCTTAGTGTCATATTTGTGTATGCAATATTAGCTAGCATATACCATTTTGTTGTTATTCGTGATGTTTATACAGATTTAAGATTATTTAACTTACTATTTGAATCCATTATTGAACATTATAATTTCTTATTTAAAAATAAATTTGCCAGCATAAAACCTTTATATGAACGAGTCCTTTTAGAAACAAATAATGAACATTTCTGACCTTTAGCGCTATTCGCCCATCTATAAAATCCAGAACAAAAGTTGGAAGTTGAGCCGTGTCGTTCTCGTGTTCTTTCCTTCTTCTTCCCCTAAGGTAGAAAATATGACAAGCATGTATAACTATCAATAGTTTAATCTTATTTAAGATATCGATTTTTTTCTAAGGATATATATTGAAATGTGAGGTACACAGAATCATCGATTGAGCTGGCAGACCAATTGTAAACACTACCATGAAAACAAACTATTAAAAATATGAATTAGTATCGGCGGCATGATTGAGATTGGTTTTAAAAATTTAAAAAACCATTGACAATAGAACAAATACATCAATACTACATCTTTCAGGCTGCTATATTTGTTATTTTTCAAGAGTCATGCTGTGTATGATCTTGGAGAAGATGCTCCTGCTAGCAAACTCTATGGACACCAAGATTCCATCCGGGTTCTTTTGAAGAGATATGCAGCCTGCAGAAGTTTTTATATAAATTCAAGATTCAAGATTTTATTTACACAATATTCAGAAGCACAAAGCCAATATGGACAGTACAAAATCAATACAGCATTCAAGGGATTTCAATGCTATAATACAAAATTAAACACTTTATAACAAATAAGCCTAAACTGAATGAACATATACAGCAACTACAGAATTTATGAAAATGAAAAATTAAGCTTAAACTTCTATTGGCTCTGAAGATTTTAACAAAACCTACTTCTACAAAGCACATAAAAATTTATGATTGAAATGGAAGTTGCTATGTTTATTTAAAAGAAAATGTTACGATACCTCTATTTTTCGTATGTTCTGACGAAATATATGTAGCTGATGGTAGAATTTATCATTTTATTACTATTTCAACATACCAAGAATAGTTTTCTGGTAATCGTTATAAAACAAGATTTAAGTATCTTCAGACTCAAACTCTGACTCAACACGTGGGAGCATTCGTATATTTCAACACTTAAGTCTCGTAAAATTAAAAGGTTCGTACCTTTAAACATCCAAAGCATGAAACAAGCTTGGCATTTCCCCTCGTAACAATTGTTTACCTCCTCACTCGTAAACATCGTACTCGTGATGTCATCTCTGAGCCTCTGGAGTATTTTACCAATGTGTTTGCTGCATTATTTTCGGCGGTTTCCGCCATAACCGAAAACTCTGTAAATATAAAACAAACATGCAAATATATCAAGTTTAGTAAATAAAAATGTGTACGACTTAAAGGTAACCTGATATAAAAACCTAGCATTTTAAGTTGAAAACGAATGCACTCTCTAAGAATAATCTAAGGCTAGCCAAAGTCTTTCTCATATGTCCCTATATGGTATTTTCTTGATATCCTACTTCCGTTTACCTTGCCATGTTCTGTACTTGTTTCTATCTCGGCTACCTCAACAAACATATTTCCATTGTCGTTGTAAACTACTATAAAGGACTTTCCTCTGATCTGGTTTGTCATTATCTTGCATTGAACATTCCATTAAATGCGCTTGAAGCTCTAAATACCGCGTAAAAAAACGGTAATCTAATTAGTAGTTAGCGCACTCGCTTCTCACCAAGCCGACCCGGGTTCGATTCCCGGCCTGGGCGCATGTGCGTTTGGTTAGTGGTCACCAAGCCGGACAGATGGGTTTTCTCCGGGTACTCCGGTTTCCCCCACATCTCAAGACCACACTATCGCGCAACATCGTACCAACGAGAGTGACTTAATTTAAGTTACCATAGCTTCCTTCACAATCGTCGTAAAATATATAATGTTTAAAGTATCTAATCTAATTCAACCTTAAAATGTTGTGATAAAACAATCTGTTATCGTGAAAACCCTTAATTTATCACTGAATGTATAACAACAAATATATCAGTTAAGATAATTCGGAACAGGAAGGATATCATATTGCACGAAATCACTTATCTGGGTACTTCGTTTAATCTAGAACCAGCAAGTGATTTATTCTATGTAATTTAAAATCAGCTATGGTTTAAATGGGGAAAGTTGGAAGTAAACGGTCCAGCAGGTAAGTCAAGTATTTACATTATCAAAAATTCGTTCCGTTATAAACTTCTAAGTACAACACGATATGTTAATACCTTTCCGCGCTATTAAAATGATTTAATATAGAACTAGGAAGTAATTTAATGTGTTTAATTTCTGAGCTGATTAAGTTTGACTTTAAATTCAAATTGCATCATTACCTTATATTTCAATTTCAATATTTGAAAGTACAACTGGAACAACGACAGCGAAGACTCAGTCCAATCTTCTCGTGGTTGCGTTCGACTTTGGGACCACGTACAGCGGTTATGCGTTTTCCTTTCGAAATGACCCGCTAAAAGTGCATACCAACCAGACTTGGTATTCCGGAGGTGCAGGAAATCTGGTCTCTCTCAAGACGCCAACAAGCTTGCTTCTTAATCCTGAGGGCGAGTTTGACTCTTTTGGATTTCAAGCTGAAGACAGCTATGCGAATAAAGCGGAAGATGACAAACACCATGGATGGCGCCTGTTCCGGCGTTTTAAGATGGTTTTACACAACAATAAGGTACACAATTCAAACAAACTATGTTTGAAGGGCTAATATTGATTCTTTATGATCAGATTTCGGAACAGTTTGTAACATATTCAAAAATCATAACTGGGGCGCCATTCTTTTCTTTGTTAGGACAAGTCATGATTTTCAGTCGAAGCTGGGAAATACAAATTATGAAAGCGGTTCTTGCGGACCTGTGTATACCTGTTAGTATTGATACTGGGTACATATGTACCAAGATAGATTTGAATATCTTTTACGGTTTTTAGAGTCATTGCCAAGGTGATAGGTTTACAACTATTATTACGACGCCACTCACGCCTAAGCAAACGACATAAACGTTCGTTTTTTTTTTGTTTTCCGTTGAAAACAAGCTCCCCAACTAAACCTGTCCAAAAACCTTAATTTGTGCGAGTATTTATACGTAACATTTCCTGCCCCACAGTCAAGCGAATTTGTAAATTTGTTGAAGATAAAACGCGATTGTTTATTGCAGACACTTTCAAGAACCACTACTGTTAAGGACATAGAAGGCAACTCTCATCAAGCTCTGCCAATATTCTCCATGGCGATCAAGTTTCTACAAACACATCTTCTACAAACGGTAGCAAACCAGAAGAAGGGTGTGCTAGAAAAGGACATTTGCTACGTCATAACGGTGCCCGCTATCTGGGATGACAATGCAAAGGAGTTCATGAGAACTGCTGTCAAAGAGGTATGAAAACATTATCCTCCTTTATTGTTTAGTGTTTACTTATGACTTATGTAAATTTTAGATTGATGATGTGTTTTTTTAATCGTGTGTTACATTTAACACAGACAAATCTTTAAAAAACTTAGCATCTTGTGCTGCCAACAAGATCACAAAAATTCCTACTTATTGTGTCGAACATTAGCAATAGTTGATAATTTAATGAAAGCAATCTTGTTAGATAAGGCAAAGATGAAACTAAGAATTAGTTTGATGTAATATTGAAAAGTAAAACCCCATAGTAGTAGGAAGAATTCTGTTTTTTCTTATATTTGCTGTCAAATTCATTTGAATAATTCAGACTGGTATCGATGAAACCCGAGTAACACTTGCACTCGAACCGGAAGCTGCCTCGATCTGGTGTGAGACACTTGATGTTGACACAAGGGCTTCGCTGGCCGGAACCGGAACTCAGTATATGGTCATTGATCTAGGAGGTGAGTAAAGAATACCGCATGAATGCAGAGCGTTTTTTACCAAATCCGTTCTGAAAGTTAGCAAACTTTTGTTGTCGTCATATTTATCATAGCACACAATAAACCGTTTGGCGACTGAAAAAACATGAAGAACAAACTTAGGTACATATGTATTTGATTGTTAATATGAATGAAGTATTAAACAAACGTATGCAAAAAGAACGATTAGTCAAATCGACGAACAGTACTTTGTGTTTTGTTTCGCGTATGCTTAAGTTTAAGAGAAAAGGCATTACATGGAAAATCGAATGCTGAAAATACAAGAGAGATTTGGTAATTATTTCAGAAATGTTCACCACAGCACAGTGAATATAGGAACCAACAACTATTAGAGCATTTAAATATCAATTTGATTTTCCACCACAATTAAAATAAAAACAGTGGAAATAACATGACGATTCACCGAGACGCATGAAGAATCATGTCTTTCTTAGTGTGTATATTAAGTATTCAATAATAACACTAATTTAATTTAAAGCGCTGTTTCAGGTGGCACCGCAGATATTTCTATCCAGGAAAAGGAACAGGGCGGCACTCTTAAGGAAATACATAAGCCGACCGGTGGACCATGGGGTGGCACCTATGTTGACGCAAAATATCTAAAATTCTTGGAACACATTTTTGGAAACAAGGCTATAACTTCACTTAAGACAGAGGAAATGGCCGACTACTTTGATGTCATAAGGGAATTTGAAACAAAGAAACGTACGTTTAGCAAACAGACGGAAGACAAATTTACGTTCAAAATATCTGCAACCACTAGGAAGCAATCCGAGAGGTTTACAGGACAAAATCTAGAGCAGAGGATATGTAGCCTTGGATATGGAGATTCAGTTATTGTAAAAGGTGGAGACAAGTTGCGGGTTAAACCTGACATCGTTCGTTCTTGGTTTGACGGTCCTTTAAACAACCTGGTTGACCACGTGAAGACCCTTCTAAAGGAGCCCAAGCTGAGAGCGGTGCAGACCGTCGTGTTGGTTGGTGGTTTCGGAGAGAGCAGGTATGTTCAGGAGAGGATTACGGCTGAGATCCCAGACAAGCGTCTTATTGTTCCTGCAGAGGCTGGTCTCGCCGTGTTGAAAGGTGCCGTCAGGTTTGGACACAACCCAACAATCATCACATCAAGGGTCATGAAATACACATACGGAGTAAGTGCGAATATGATTTATGATGAGGAAATTCATAGTGAAGACAAAAAATATTCTTTAAAGACGAACACAAATGGCGTGTCAAAGACGGTTTCTCTATGTTCGTTCGCGTAAACAAAGATGTTCCCATTGACCACCAAATAACAAAGGGATACATACCTTCTGAATATAGTGCACCCATAACCATCTACCGGACGACAGCCGAGAACCCCGTGTACGTGACCGACCCCGGCTGTGAGCTGCTCGGGAAGCTGGTTGTAGAGCTGCCCCGGCACACCCCTCTCTCTGAGCTTGATTTCGATACAACATTCATGTTTGGAGGGACGGAGCTTGTGGTGAAAAACCGTGTGAGAAAGACCGGAGAAGAGCAGATTTTGAAATTAAATTGTCTCAAATAATCTACAACGCGCACCAAGAATGTGCACCTGAAAACACAATAAGCGCAAACATATTATTGAAATGTTATTATTTTATTTTTTTCTGGAAATAAAGTTATATCAACTTATTAAGAAACGACGTAATATTGCTGATCGTGTGATCGTGTTATAAGTAGGCTACAACCGGCACCAAGAACCTGTGATATGGACCTGCGAAATACAATGACATATATGGAAATGTTTGCGTTTTATTAAAATCTTTCCCCCCATTCGTGCTGATTGGATTCGAATATATCTATAAGGAATTTACGATATGCTGGTTTATTTACATTATCTAACTAAACTTACTATATCTAAGTTCATGTCTGTATACTCTACATGTATATACTTGTGTTTATAAAATGGTACGCTTTTGACTGGTATAAAATTGTCATGTACACTTGCGTTTTCGATTATTTCTTTTGTGAATAAAGTAATACTATTTAATCGTTCAATTTTTTGAATCTTCAAAACAATGCAAACAAGAATATGCTGTCGCCTTCTTAATATCTTACTACATGCTGACGTTTTCACACCCCTAGTGTGATGGTCAATATCTGATATTTTGACACATTGCTAAATGGCAGTATCATATCCGTTTCAAATTTAAATGCTTTAAAAATATATACTTGTAACATCTCTTCAACATAGAAAACTTAACCATTGCGACTGGAAATCATTACAAAAAGGGTTTTAAAGGAGCACAATTTAGGTTAATGCAAAACATTTTTTTTAAATTTTAATGCATTAACGTATTTAACTCATTGACGATGAAAGCCAAACAGGCAAAGGAATTGTTGTCAATTAAAAATAGCGATACTTTGGCGCTTTTTAACTGGATAATACGTAGCTACGTAGCTATTAACTTTTTTATAAAGGTTAATTTTATGTTATATGCACCTAAATCATATGGGTTTTTTAGTTTTCATCATCGAAGTCAAATGATTTAAACATGAAATGCATTAAATTAAAAAAAAATGCATCAACCTACATTGTGCGCCTTTAAAATTTTAATGCGTTATTACCAATTGTCATACCTTAAACTCTGTCATTCTCCACTTGTAAAGTCCGCAATCTTATACATACCATTACCACCATGACATAAATTTTGGACATTATGATATAATAAGTTAAATGGGCGGATCCAGGATATGACGTTACTTAGGGGGTGTAACCTTATGGTGTAACCTTATGACGTGCGCCGCTCCCCCCGAACCGAAATTTATTTGCTTTAAAGTGACAGCGAGGCGAGGTTGGAGGTACTCTCCCAAGAAAATTTTAACAATTTCTAGTTCGAAGTGGTGCATTATATGCGTTCTTTATTACTTGTTTCTCCAATATTGAAATGAATAGCAAACAAGTAAGCACATACACAATTAAGGGGGGGGGTGCTCCCTCCCCCCGGAACCGCTAGTTAGTTATCATGTTGATATTTATTTCGTCATAATCAACGCTAAATACAACTTAATGTATAATACGCTTTAATAAGTTTGCCATTTGGTTTTCATTAGAATTATAAGTTTAAAGCAGCTGCGTCTGCTCTGGCCAGGATTTTTTTAAAGTAACAAACTCAAAAATAATTCAGCAGATTGAATCGGTCCTATTGAAAGCTTCGCGTTTTGGCCAAACCGGTCTACAAACAATGACAGCTAAATGTTCCTACAACAACAACCCTAGACAATAGCAATGACATTCAAGTAATGACAAATTTTCTTGCAATGTTGACAAATTCCGCCAAACATTAAATAGAAATAAACAACATTATACATGTACATTAATCTCTTTAGATTAATTGTTTACAAGTTTGGTCTTAAGGATGTGGCCTGTAGTATCCGTATTCGAGTCCTGCTGCCGATGCGAACTAATTATTTCTATCTTTACTTCACTATATTTATGAAATAAATGCGTGTCTTAATTATCATCTTGTTGTGTTTATCCTCTAAATGTGTCAATGTAACAAATCAGCCATCTCCGGCAATCTTAGAGGTAGACCTAGCAAATAGCGGTAAGGAGATACGAAAATGTGATGAGGCCGCCGGCGATTAACACCATTTTTAATCCGCGTAGAGAAGTCCCAGTGTACAGGAATAAACAGCAAAGATACAGGTTGTTTTGATATATTATATGTGCTTGTTTCAGAGAAGATAGTATTTGTTTAATCAAAGTATGTTCGCATTTGAATACTTGATGTTTTTCTTATATTTCCACTAGAATTATCGTGAATACACAGTTAATGTACAATACATTTATGGGAATCAACGTAGTCCAGGGCATGCATGTCAATTAAAAGCATATATGGAATAAAAGGCAGCATTTTCTCGACACAAGTAGAACTTCCTCTGAATTGTTTGCTTTTAGGCATAGTTTGCTTATTTCATTAAGCATAACACCACAATTATTCGATTTGTAAAAGGCATCGCTGTATTGAATTGAACAAATTTATGTCTTTTTTATTTTATATGTCCCCTTCCAGGTAGAATTCAGTTGTTTTGCATGTATTCCATGTATTTATGCACTTGTCAATTGTAACCAAGCCCCTCCCTCCCCCAGGTCCGGGGGGTAAACCGGGGACAACCGGGAAATGGGCCGTGCTTTTACCTTCCAGACGGCCTCGCAGTGCCGGTTGAATGCGGTGAGTTTGCCTTCGCGCCAAAAATAGCGGGGAATGGGCCTTACCTAGTGTCCCTTGGATGCGGGGGCATTTGGCGGGGATTTTACAAGCAGTTCATCCCCGCAGGGCGTAAAAGTCAAAGTCCCCGCTATTCCCCGGACCTAGGGGAGGCGTTGGTTACAATTGACTGTTGCATAAAGGTCAATCTTCAGTTAAATGGCAGTTTGGGGGTACATGCTGAAATAGGAAACATGAAATACAAAAAGAAATAATGGGATGAGATGTTCAAATCAATATTTTTTAAAACCTTGTACAATAGCATTTAAAAGTCTTCAAAAATGTTTAATGCAACACCAATCTAAAGTTGCACTACCCAAGATTGACTGGTTTGACACCTTTGTTTATTATTTGTCGTGTATAGAAACTTTTTATAGAAACCAGTAATACAAGTCTGCTGACAAATAAATGATCAGATCGCAGTCTTTAATATTCAGGTTGAAAAATAGATATTTTATGGCTTAAAGCGATTCTAACACTGAAAAAATCAGTGTTCGGCATTTCAATTTAGTTCCTCTTTGTACGCCATTTTTATATTTCAATAAAAATAAGAATATAAATAATACTCATTTACGAATAAGTGGTAATAGCTAGCCAATTATTCTTTATTTGGTCTAACATACAGCATCGTTGTTTAAACATCTAATTGGCCAGGTATTATTTTCGAGGTTAAATCTGTTGGAAACTGGCCGAGGTGTTACGATTTTGGATATGCCTCTTCCTTTCGATTTGAACCTTTCAAAATGCAGACAAACAATGCATAGTACCCGGAGGGCCGGGAAAGCTTCTCTCACTCAAAACACCGACATGTCATATTAAGACGGCGAATTTAACTCTTTCGGATTTAAAGCTGAGGACAGATAAATATCAAGGGAGACGAAGACTGGCGCTTGTTTCGTTGTTTTAAGATGGTTTTACACAATAGCAAGGTATGTTAAAATGCTTTAATCGAAATACTTTTCAAAATCCAGATTTTTCCATATCGAAATACTTTTCAAAATCCAGATTTTGCCACTTTTTGCAATAACTCAATATTCTTATATGCCTTTATTCAGATCTTGCATAAGGTGACGTATTATATTAAAGAAAACATGTTTCAAAATGTTTTTAGGCAATGGCGGTTCCAACGTTGAGGAGAGTACAAGTATCTTACATAGCCAAGAGTGTAAGATAGGTTCATCCCGACCCGAGCGAGGGTTGGGATGAACCTATCTTACACGAGCGGCTATGACAGATGCTTTTTCTCCCACCTCATTTAAACAAAATTAAGAAAAAATATATTTTTTTGCTGGAACTCTTTTGTGCGTAGTGTAAAAAAATGCGTATTGATATGTGATAATTCGTGGTTTTCATGGATATGCGCGTAGTGATTCAGAATATGTTAATAGTCAAATCGTTCTTTAAATAGTTCTGATGAGAGTGAAGCGTTATTCTTGATAGATGCGTGAAAACTTTGACATTAGAAGCTAGAAATAATTAATAAGCATTCTAAATATTGCCCAGGACAAGGTTTCTATAATGCTACAGACGACAGTCTTCAACAAGGGAGGTAATTACAATGTTATGACCATTAAAAAGAAGTTCTATACGGGCATTTTATCTTTGCCCGTGGGCAAGATAAGAATTTCTAGCATGGTTAATGTTTTGGATCTACTTATCTGAGGTTGGAGAATAGATAATCTTGAATTGCCGTCGATAAGTAAAACAAAAAATAATCAACGAAGATAGCATATCATCACGTTAAACATTTCCTCTTGGATTCGCACATCTCATTGGCAAGTATAAAAAAGAAACGGCCCATTGTCATGTTAAATTGATCAGGAATGTTTTTGCCGTGATAGCACGCTTTTTCAATTAATAAGCTTTCTACTATGGAGGACACAGAAGGCAACTGTCACCAAGCTCTTCCAAACTTTCCGATGGAGATTTAATTTCTACAGAAATATCTCCTCGGAGCAAAAGAGAACCAAACCGAAGGAGTCATAGAGAATAAATGTTCTTACGTCATCACTGTGTCCCCCAAAGGGATGACAATGCCAAGGAGTCCATGACAACGGCTGCCCGGTACTGTTAGAAACGTCAAAGGTTTAATAAAACTTTACTTGTGAATGAATATAATATCTTGTATTAATCGAGTACTAAATAGTGTTTCAAAAATTTATTGTAAGTGAGAAGTGAGAATATGGAATATGTTTGACGAAAATGCAAAATGTCAAAAATCACATGAGGCGCTAGCTACTTTCGATTTATTTCGCAATATTAACATATGGCAGGCAATCATTGGACCCAACACATAGACACCAAAACAAAAGACGCGTTGGCGCATTTTCAATGCATAATAAAATGTTGTGGCTCAAATGATTGCTCGCCCTTGCACAGCTCAGCTTGTTTGCTTGAAGATGTTATGATATTGTTCATTTTAAAAGCCATTGCTTGACACGATTCAGCAATTCTGCAAGGCGGGGACAAGTTGCAAGTTGAAGCTGACATTGTTAGGGCATGGTTTGATAATCATATAAACAAAATCGTTGAACAAGAAAACGGCCTTTTTAAAGACCCAAATATAATGGCAGTACCGACCATCGCGCTGGTTTGTCATATGAAATGCGAATCACCATCCTAATTATAACACAGCCAAACAATTGTTTCATCTTTAAGTGACAAGGGAAACAGATTACACGTCGGCGACTTTTTCAAAATGTGTTCAAATGCAGTTGTTTTACTAATCATTTTTAAACAAACACTTCTCATTAACTAACAGTTACTTGTTTAGACAGTTTTAAATCCAAAGCACAAACTATTCAGTTTCATTCTGTTTGAAATATAAATTTCATACCATTGTCATATTAACCATACCTGTCGGGCGCATCTTATGACTCGCCCCGCGCCAAACCGAAAACTATACATAGGCTGTAATGTTTAAATGTTATATTTTTTATTAAGATGAAAGCACATAATATATACAACTCCATAATAAACATGCAAATACAGATGTTTTTAATCAATTATTCCAATTGTAAACACCATTTAATTCCAAATAATTAATTAATTGCTTATCAATATTTCAATAAGTATAAACAATAAACTGCATTTCACAAAGCGTATATTAGTTAAATCACTTTTCTATAATGTTTACATAGGAACGTTAATCATATTTCTTGCTTTTTGTATACAAGAAACTATTAAACAGTCGGAGGTGCAACCATCTCTCATCAACATCCTGTCATCCCTGAAGTAGCGGAATTCCTACAAAGGCCATCGGACCCATCCGACTGTCTTTATTTCGGCGCCCATTTGGGCACACAGGAGAATGTTGGCTGTAAGCACGTGATCCATCTGAGGACAGAATTGGTGATATTCGCGTTTAGTAGTAACAAGGGATAAAATCAATACTAGAAATTATGATTCTGTTCAATTTTAAGTGCTTTCAACAGCTCATAAGTGGGCATGGAAGCCAAAATATGAAATATTTCAAAATGTTTTGTTTTATTTTAAGGAACATTCTTTTTCAGGACTAAAACATACATCCTTCGCTACATTTTTGATAATAAGAGATGACCAAATTTTACGAAAGAAAACTTTATCGGATTTAGGATCAAAAGGAATATGTTGTCAACACTGCCCTATTAACATTGTCTTGTGGTTGTGTGGTAATGTATACCTAGATTATATCACTATATAATTGCATCTGAAAACACTTATAACAGAACTATTTTACCTCTTTGATAGTATGCTCACATGGTTTGTCAATTAACCAATCACGCTACACTTCACTTCTTAATTTTAAAAACATCCGTAAAAAGTGCATTTTATAAACCATGAACAAATCCTTCACATTCGCACGTGTTTTAAATGCAGCCAAACTGACACATCGGACATTTTCATTTCGTTTGTAATGTAAATACATGATTTTAACAAAATAAATCAAACAAATAATGAACTTCTGAACTTTAGCGCAATCTGCCCACCTGTAAGATCCCGAAAATAAGCTGGAAGTTGAGCAGTGTCGATCTCGAACCTTCCTTCTTCTAGGTAGAAAATATGACAAGCATGTATGATTATTAGTTGTTTAATCTAATTTAAAACATTGTATTTTTCTAAGGATATAATGAAATATGAGATACAACAGAATCATCAATTGAGCTGGTGGAACAATTGTAAACTCTACCTTGAAAACAAACTGTCAAAAAATATGAAGCAGTATCGGTATGATTGAAATTGGTTTTACATTTTCAATCAAATACATAGAACCATGGACAATGGGACAAATACAAGAAATATGAATTATTGCAGGTTTCTATATTTGTTATCTTTCAACGGTCATAATCTGGACGATCTTGGAGAAAACAAAAAAAACTGCCAACAAACTCAATGGTCACCAAGATTCCATCCGGGTTCTTTTGAAGATATATGCAACCTGAAAAGGTTTTAATATGAATTCAAGATTCAAGATTTTATTTACACAATATTCAAAAGCACATAGCGAATGTAGAAAAAACAAACATAAACAGTACAGTATTCCAGGTCACAGTTATGCAATGCTTTAGTACAAAATTAAACAACTAATAAAATAAGCCTAAATATTGAATAAGTATGTACAGCAACTACAAAAGTTAAGATAATTATAATATGTCATACTGTTAAACTAAAATATTGTTTTGGTGTTGTTTAAACTCCTGACAATGTTATTGTATAATAGTGATAGTAACAGTGTCTGTGCTGTCTTTATTTATTCTTCTTCTAGCTTGAATCTTCTTCTTCTTTTGGCTCTTTTAAGACTAATACAAAGTTATGTTTGAAATAGTAATAGCTATGTTTATGTTAATAACTGTTGTGATACCTCTATTTTGTATGTTTTGACGAAAGATGTGTAGCTGATAATATCATTTATTATTGTATTACTTTCAACATACCAAGGATAGTTTTCTGGTAATCGTTTTATAACAAAAAATAAGATTTTCCGCTTGATATCTTCAGGCCCAAACTCTGTCTCAATACGTGGCCTATTTTTACACTTAAGTCTTGTAAAATTCAAAAGGTTCGTACCTTTAAACATCCAAATCTTGATGCAAGCGTGACATTTCCCCTCGTAACAATTGTTAACCTCCTCGCCGATCGTGAACATCGTGATCGTGATGTCATCTCTGAGCCTCTGGATGTTTGAGTCTTTTACCAATGTGTTTGCTGCATTAGTTTGGGCGGTTGCCGCCATAAATGAAAACTCTGTAAACATAAAACAAACATGCACGTATATCTAGTTCAGTAAATAAAAATGTGTATGACTTAAAGGTAACCTGACATAACAACCTAGCATTGGCCATGTGTTTTTACGTTTTCTTAAAGTGTGAAAAAAGAAGGCTATCTCTGAGGAATATTATAAGGCTCGCCAAAGTCTTTCTCTTTTACATGTTCCTATATGGTATTTTCTTGATATCCAACTTTCGTTCTCCTTGCCATGTTCTTTACTTGTTTCTATCTCAGATACCCTAACCAACATATTTCCATTGTCGTTGTAAATACTATAAAGGACTTTCCTCTGATCTTGGTTCTCAAAAAACACTTTATATCACCGATTCATTTCTGACTGCGTTACTTAATTTACCATAACTCCTAAAATAATTTCATTAATGCCCTCATCCTTCTTCTGATACTTTTTCTATTCATCGGATCTCTCTCTCTCTCTCTCTCTCTCTCTCTCTCTCTCTCCACCTCTCTCTTTCTCTCTCTCCACCTCTCTCTCTCTCTCTCTCTCTCTCTCTCTCTCTCTCTCTCTCTACCTATCTACCTACACATACTATGTATTTGCCAACCGATTGCGCTTCATGCACTTCAGGGCAATTCACAATAATCATATGGCGTCGATGCAAATGTACGTGACATTGACTGCTACTAAAATGGCACGTATACATACCATTTACCAGCGGGACTGGCTCGTTCAGTGAAGCTAACGGTAGAAGAACGGTCAGCAATAGCACGGGGGACAACGTAAAGGTCAGATAACAGTTTCCCATTTTTTATCTATTTAAGGTAGAAACAAAATGGTAAGACATCGTCAGCATAATCATCATTATGATCATCAGCAGCAGCAGCTGCAGCGTTTTGCTCTTATGTGTAACTATTTTTTGTATGTGATCTTTCATCACGAAAAGATCTAGAGAAATCACATCAACACTTATATTTACTCTCAGATCGGGTAAGAATTTTATGCTGAAGGTCTAGCAACATTTATTGATCCGAAATATAAACCATTTGAACGATGCCAAAGCTGGATAATTGTTCGGCTGACTGAATTGCCAGTTGCTGCATGGTTATTGCAGAACTGAACCATTGCAATTAGCTGAGCTGTTGTCCTTACACAAGTGAATTTCCATTCAAGGATCGCTCTTCGGCTCCATGTATAAACGCAAATCAAAACAGAGAATGCCTCATGATGAATATTGTGTAGGAAAATGTGCTTACCTTCTTGAAAATCCAGCGTTGATTTGATAAACAACAGTTACAGACAAAATATAATGCAAATCAACTATTTATCACTCCATTTCCATAGCTAGTTCAAGTAGCCATCGGGAAAATACCACTTGCTCTAAGTTTATTGTAAAGTCAAATAATTTATTTTCATATTTCAAATGAAGTACTAATAAACTACTGAAATATAAAGGGGGAAAACTTTAAATTGTTGTTCATAGGATTACAAGGTAAACCCTTAAATGAGCAGTTGCAATTTGCAAGGCCTGGTCTCTGATAGATCACAAAATGTTGCGCGTCCCAACTGCGCTACAGATGTAAGGACGTATACAAAGTGTATGCACTTAAAATGTTTGTAAGCACAAGTTTGCATTGGCTCAAAATAAATAATTCCGTTTATGAACCGTGTTTTGAATATAAGGGGGGAAATCAACTATTAATTTGGTCCAGGAAAATAAACTTACGTTCAGGGAATCAAAATTCCCCGCGCACCGCCGACTACAACTATAATTTTGATATAGTGCATCATGACGCGTAGTTTTTGTATAAATTAGCAAGTGTGTCTTTAATGCAGGTAACTTGTTCAGTGTCATTTGGCCTTAGCCGTGTTTTTCTAAATAGGGGTTATACTTGTTTGATTACTTGGCTTGTCCCTGTACTTTTCATTGTATTATTCAATGGGGTTTGAATGACTGCATCGTATCCTGAGTTGTCACTTTTGCTCCGGGTTTATTCGTTTGTGTGCAGGTGATGTCTGTATCCGGTCGTTGAGTAATTAAAGTTTCTTTATCGTTTAAAGTTAGTTTTACTTTATTCTTTATTTGTTTCAAGTTGATGCGTTCTCTGATGAGGATTGTATTTTTAATTTTGTATTGATTGATGATTGCTTAGACAAGTGTGATGTTATGCGCAAATTAACTAGTTCATATCCCTCAGGAAACTTGAGTTCCAGTGAACTCGTGTTTTGATCCGTTCCAAGGCGGTAAGCCCATTATTTATTGATAAAACTATTCGTCTGTTTGTGGTGTTTCAAGGCTTGTGTCGCCTGTTTGGGCCCTTGCAGTTTTTGTTTAAATATGTGATTACTGGGATTGTCTGTGTTGTTTTCATTTCAATACTTCGTTGCTTGATTCTCGTCGTTATGTAGACAATCGATAAAAAGCGAACGAGAAGTTAAAAGACGTGATCTACGTCTGGTTAATGTGGTTAAATTATAGGTAAAATAACGCATACACAACGTTTACTGCATTCAATTAATGGTGAAAGGGAACATACTGTTAGAAGATGTTCTGTCGGTTTGTATATTGTTGAGTTACCTTTCATAATCTGCCGAAGTCAAACAAGCGGAGTCAATGGTGAATTGAGGTGATATATTCATTGCATACATACTAAATCCATGTTTAATTATTTTTAGGAGACCGGTAGCAATATTCTACAATTACATTTTCGTGCATAATTGTGATACATGTCAAGTTTGTAAGTTGGCGTTATATATATAAATGTATATGCAGTTGTTGAAAGTCTGATTAGATTATACACCTTTATAATTATGTAAACAATTTAAGTACAATACAGAGAGGGTTGTTACCTGACGAGTGTTCTTCCTGTATAATTCGTAAAGGTACTATTCTACTAATGCTTAAACCCTCTATCTCCGGGCGAATATTCCAATAATTTCCATACAATCTGTGTAACAATTATTTGTAAAAGGAAAATGTTCGCTTAACGAAAACTGTTCATTGCAGTTGTAAGCATATATGCACCATTTTAATGCGTAGAACCCTTCATAAAATATCTCTAAAGACTGCGTACCAAAACGGGGATGGGTGAAGGGGGATGTTTGGGTTTTAGCTTCATAATGCCAATAGTGACCTGTCCTTGAATGAAGCAAATAGAAGCAGTTGTATGATGGCTCGAATATGCTAGCCTTTCGTACTTGTATTGCATGGTACACTAAGTTCAAATTCATAAAAGGAAATGAAATAATCTGTTATCTTGAAGTTTCAAATAACAGCACGTCTATCACTGATTGTTTAACCCCGTATATATCAGTTAAGATAATTCAGAACAGGAAGGAAATCATGTTGCACAAAACGGCGCATTTTATTGCTTAAAAAGGTAAGTATATAAAGATAAAACAAGTACCTGTATGGAACTCCTTTTTAATGGTCATCACATTGTAATTACCTCCCTTGTTGAAGACTGTCGACTGTAGCATCATAGAAACCTTTTCTTGTGGCAATATTTAGAATGCTTATTAATTATTTAGCGCTTCAAATGCCACCATAAAAAGTTTTCACACACCTTTCAAGAAATAAAGCTTCCCTCTCCTCAAAACTTTTTAAAGACCGATTTGACTATTACCATAAGCTGAACCACTGCGCGCATATCCATGACAACCACGAATGATCACATATCCATACGTATTTTTTTCACTATGCAAAAAATAATTTCAGCAAAAAATACATTTTAACTTAATTTTGTTTAACTGAGGTGGGAGAAAAAGTATCTACCATAGCCTCTCGTGTAAGATAGGTTCATCCCGACCCTCCCGCAGGGTGTTTTGCGAAAAACTCGGTAAACCTCGTTTCGGCAAAACACTTTAGGCTCGGGTCGGGATGAGCATATCTTACACTCTCGTCTATGGAAGATATTTATAATCTCCTCGCTGTTATCCTGTTATTTCTTATGTGTTTGTAGTCCATTATACTTACTATAAATTGTAAGATAAAACTCTCGATGTTTATAAAAAATATTTAATGTATATATTAACAGATATCAATAAAAAGTAACGTTTATGTTAACATAAATATACGAGTTCATTCAAGCAGAAATGGGTTTTACAATACATTTTAGAATTGTCTCGTTTTGCCATCATGTTTAATATGAGTTCGACAAAGTAGGAACTCCAATTAATGCTCATTACAGCGTGGAAACCTCAGTGCAATATTCAGTTACTAGAAAATATCACGTAATATTGTTGTTCGTACTACAAGACCCATATCCGCTTGACGCGGTTCATAGAGAATACTTGGTAAGTGTTGAATACAGATCAAGTTTATCATGAGACGCTTAGGAAATAATAAGAACGAACCTTAAATATTTATCATATCATTCGATTTCTTTCTTAAATTTCATTATTACTACGTATTTTCAGCGCTTTGAGTTCATGCAGTTACATCGTTTGTTTCATAAACATTAAAGAAATACGCTGAGCACTGTCTTACGAAAGCTCGAAAATAGTACTACCGATAACCACAACAAACCTAGTATTTCGGTTTAACAACATATTGACGACTGATGTCCGACCGTTGATCTAGTTGACAAGATATATTGTCAACACAATCTTGAGAGATTTCGGAATACCAAATGACCCAATGGGCACAATCAGTCACTTCCATTTTACTGTGACAGCTTTATCTAGTATTTATTATATACCTATAAATTTTCTTTCCTTTATCCAACAGTAGAAATGCCATATAAAAAACCCGTATGATCATACTGTCGTTTTCTGATCCTTGTGTATCATGCTAGTAGGGTGCGCGGTCTTTAAACTACTTTTGGGGTAGCTAGAAGTAACTTGACAAAAAAAACTGCAATATTCGAAGGCGATGAATTGTAACATTCCAAATCAAGATGAGCAGCTCGCCACAACATCAGTAGTTATAACGACTGACTTAAGATCGTCCCTCAGTTCTGCACATTATACTCGTCAAAAATTCACTTCCGACCATTTTGTTTAAATGGGTGCGTTACGTCTGATCTAGAAAAGACGATTTGTTTAATCGCAAAAAATAGAATGGCTTGTGTTTGTGTTTTGTTTGTGCTGTGACATTAACATTTGTTTTTGTATGAGCAACTGGTTTATTTTGCTGAGATATAAAATATGTTCTTGTTATTTTGCTCAATAAAGTGAATTATGTAATTGATGCCTTGTTTCGCTGGGGTAGCTTCCATTGACCTTAATACACAAAAGTATTTAACCTATTCCTGCGCGCCAGTTAACCATATCTGAAAAATTGACAGGTAGTGGTGCAATGATATCAAGATAAAATGGTAGGAAGGCAAAAAAAATATCGAGATAAAATTATACTATGATAAACTTCGAAGATGACTTTGAGTTAGTTAACATACTAAATTATGTTCAAGGTCAAATATATATAGTTGTTGCCTATCTTGTCGCGCTTTATATGATGTACCAGCTCAATAATCTTAAAATATGTCGGCAAAGTCGTTTTTTAAATAATTTAAAACATAACAATAATAATTTTGCTTTGACACACATGACTATATTGTGTGTCGTTGTCTGTTCCGTTCTGTTCTGATGTTTAGTCAAATGTTTACATGATTAGTCAATTTGTTACTATTATTTACGAGAATGTGTTTTTAATTCCTCTAAGTTTCCTAAGTGTCGAGCCAGGAAATTATCAATTGCGTATGTGTTTATTCTCTAAGTTGATTTTATTTGATTTTAAAGTGAAACTCTTATTTAAAAGCAACACATACACATGTAAAACAAACATACATACATTTTGAGTGATACACCCCTCAAATACTTACTAAACAATGCACTTATGTAAAATATTAATTACTATTAACAATATCATAACTGTGTAATTAATAGCTGAAAACGCAAAAATATTAAATGTTCGGTAAATGCTAAAAGATTTACTGCGATCTACTATGGTCTCATAAGGTAGCAATACCGTGTTTTCTGCACATTTCTTTCAAATCAAACTCGGTTCCCTCCATAAGATCATTTGTTTTCGACATTTTTTAATTCTTTGTGGTATATTAAAACAATTGTATTAAATGTATTAAATCTTATTTTTAAGTAATAGTGCATCTTTGATATTCAAAACGTAATTTCACGTTTTATTTTTAAGTTTGAACCATGGCAGCGAAGACTCAGTCCCATCTCCCATGTTGCTGCATTCGACTTTGGTACCACGTACAGTGGCTATGCGTTTTCCTTTCGAGATGACCCGCTAAAAGTGCAGACCAACCAGATTTGGTATTCCGAAGGAAAGTTCGTTTCTCTTAAGACCCCGACAAGCGTGCTTTTAAACCCAGAGGGCGAGTTTGACTCTTTTGGTTTTAACCGCTATGCAAGTAAAGCGGAAGATGACGAACACGAAGGATGGAGATTGTTCCGGCGTTTTAAGATGGTTTTACACAACAATAAGGTACTATGCAATTGTGAAACACGCAATGTTTAAAAATAGCATATCATTTATCTTTCCATTATGAATCACACAGATCAGATTCCAGGACAGATTTTAACAAACTTGTTTATAACTCCTAACTAGACCCAGTCATTTTCTAACAGAGCAAGCCATTTATTCAGTCGTCGCAGGAGAGCAAAAATCATGAAAGCGATTATTATGGACATGTGTATGCATGTGAGTATTGTCACTGGCTACATGTGTACCAAGATACATTTGGATATCTTCAACAGTTTAAGAGTAGATGTCAAGACTTTAGTTTTTGTACAACTACACCGCCGTCGCCGACGCACCTGCAAACGACGAAAACGACAACTTGTTGTTTATACCTTGACTCCTTCTTTGAAATACAACAAGCTAACTAGAGCTGTCAGAAAACATCATGTAAATCAGCAATGAAAAGATGGATTTTAGATAGTGGCGCCGAATTGGAAGCGAGTGAAATAGCTTGCGTTTTTGAAAACTAAAGCTAAAATATACTTGAGAAGAGAACATATTCTTTTTGATATGCGTATACATTTCAAGTAAAACGTAAATATTCCCGCCCAATTATCCTGTATAATTTATAAAAGATTTGGAATTCCTAACAGTGATAGCACGATTGTTTTTGCAGGAGCTTTCCAGAGCCACAACTGTGGAGGATATTGAAGGCAACTCTCATCAAGCTCTACCAATCTTCTCCATGGCGATCAAGTTCCTACAAAAGCATCTCCTTCAGGCGGTAGCAAACCAGACGGTGGGTGTGCTTGAGAAGGACATTTCCTACGTCATCACGGTGCCCGCTATCTGGGATGACAATGCCAAGGAGTTCATTAGAGCGGCTATCGAAGAGGTATGGAATCTAAATCACGCTGTGACAGCATATATCGCCGTGTATAAATCTCACACGTCCACTTGACATTTACAAGACCTGAACTAAGGCCACACCGAATTAATATTCTGTTTAACGGATTTTTTAAGAAAAATACATTTGGGCGAGCGAGCGAAAAAATAATTAAAATACTTTTTTTCATTTCAAAGATATAACGAAGCGGCGAAAGGCGATTTTGATAACAAAACCCACACACAACAAGAACTACATTCTGAAGGCTAGCGAAAAGTTGTATTTATTATCTACCTTCACATATTTGAAGCAAAACACATTTTGCCCTGATTTATGCAGGTTTTGTCATAGTATCTTTATTTATACAGCATAAAATAAAAACACCATAGCAGCAGTTTTACATGAACAGAGAGTTTTAAATTGAAACTAACATGCGATTTTTAAATTATGCACCAGTCAATTGTAACCACGGCCCCTCAGGTCCGCGGAATAGCGTGTACTTTAACTTTCGGTCCAGCCTATCCAAGGTACAATCTGCTGGTAAAATCCCCGCCAAATACCCCCGCACCCCGGGGACATTCAAAGTCAGGCCTATTCCACCCCGGGGACATTCAAAGTCAGGCCTATTCCTCGCTATTTTCGGCGCGAAAACAAAACCACCGCATTCAATCGGCACAGCGGGGCCACCTGGAAGGTAAAAATTGCCTATTTCCCCCACTATCCCAGGTATATCTCCGGACCTTTGGGCCTTGGTTACAATTGACTTGTGCATTAAGTCGTCAAAATCTGATGTTGATTACACAGCAGTTTACCTCAGAAGTCAGTAGTTGTCCATGTAAACAGAAGGTCAACTGTCAATCACTGGGAAGATTCTCTGGACAGCCAATCTTGTTATTGTTTCCAGAGTTTGACTCATGGTCAAATCCTCATGTACTTTGGTTACAATTGACTTGTGCATTAAGTCGTCAAAATCTGATGTTGATTACACAGCAGTTTACCTCAGAAGTCAGTAGTTGTCCATGTAAACAGAAGGTCAACTGTCAATCACTGGGAAGATTCTCTGGACAGCCAATCTTGTTATTGTTTCCAGAGTTTGACTCATGGTCAAATCCTCATGTACTTTCTTCACTCCAAATTCTCAACTACAATCTGTTTACTGCCATGATTGGTAAATTTAGTCCATCTAATTTCTTGTCTTGTTGATGTGCCAAGAAGTACAAAATATTATGAAACTGCTTAGCACAATCATACTTTCTGCTTTCATGGTATTTAGAATTGCTTTTCTAGGCTTGCCTCATACAATTAAAGAGAATATAATCTCCTGTTTTTCATGATAAGTCAAGCCGCAAAATGACATCCGAAAACTCCGAAATGAATGACGGAAACTTACCACGACATTAACTGTTGTACTTAATGGTCTTAATCAACCTGGTTTCAGGTTCAGTTTCAGGAAAGTAAGTACCATCTGTATGTGCTAAACACACAATTCAGACAGTTTGACAAATACATTTCATCCAAGAAAATGCGTTTTTTTTACCGATTTGTTAATGTTGATATTTTTGAGTTATCGACTTCCAGTTCTGCCGAGGATGATGTAATTTGCCGGTTTATTTGAAGATTTACTTCTTGAAAACAAAGCAACAACATCTACATGTTTCATCTGCATTAGTTATAACCAGAATAGCACAAATCAATTCTCCGCGCTACATACAGTGCAGAATTGCTGTTCCCAGAACAAATTAACAACATATACATCCGATTGTTTTAATTTTGTTTATCAGTAGAATGCATACTTAGAAAATACACAATAAGAATAACAACAATACTATACTCTTAACGAAAAATTGCTTTTTGTTAAATTGTGACGTCATATCCGGTAAGACATCACAATCTGTGATATTTTATGAAGTCATATCCAGTTTTAAAACGTAAGTATTGACCGTCTTTAACAATGATGTTTACGAAATTAAAAAAAAACATACTACGCTTTCCTCTTAAGATTTAGATGAAGAAGGTACAGCTTCTGCAAGTGTTTATTCTCGGCATATATTACTTTTTGATGTGTGGGTGGTACGTTTTTTTCTTGAGTTTGGTGTCAATTTGGCCCTTATCGTGTCCATCTTAACTGGGTTAATCTATATATATACTTTATTTGATTGCTGTGAAATGTTCTGGCGGAGTATAAAGTTCGGGACATGTTTAATTGGAATAAAATGACGAATTCTTTGCGTATTTTTGTGTTTTCGAAGGATTTATTGACCTGGTAAGTAAGTTTATATATCACTTTTATCGCAATATAAACACGCATCCCCAGAGGCCAGACGTGTAAGCTTCTCTCTTATTTTAACAAATGTTTCTACAGGCCATACTATATAGGTAAAATTGAACAATATTGTGTCAGATTGTGTAGAAAAAGCATAGATATCACATTGTTTTCTAAATAAATGACTGTAGATTGTTTAAATGTTCATGTGTATATTCAAACTGAATATGGACATCAATTTAAATATAATATATGTCAGTTGATTGTTTTTTTTCTATGAAAGACGTATTGCATAATTATTTTTTTTATAAGAATATTTTTTGACATTTATGAACGGTGACATAAACATTATCAGTATGTGCAGTACTCATATAACTGTTGTTACTATATATATGGTTATGTTATCTATCATTTTTACAAATTTGAACAAGGTATCTCATAAAATAAAGAAAATATGCCAGTTTCAAATAGGTAACTGTTAAAGTCTGAGAGGGCTTGAAATAAACCTAGCGCTGGCTGGAATTTTCTGTGACAAACTTTGCGCCGAAAGGGTTAAGAAAAAGTAACTGAATGTTTAAGCTGAACGAGTGTTTGTTTACGAACTGGAAAAAGAAAATTGCGTGATTTGAAAGAGTGTTATTAGTCAAAATATACAGTTCTTGGACCTATTTAAGCTAACTATTACAATAATTTCAGGCACCATTAACCTTGTTCTTTCATCGTCATAATTATGTTTAAGTTTTAATACATATATTCATATCCATGATCAAACACAATACTTCTGTAAACACAAACCAGTGCAATAAAGAACTTATGAGATGTAGAATTATTACAAATTTCTGAAGGCTTGTCACTGGTTTACCTATATGCATAGTATACTGCTAGGGATTCATGTTGCCTAATCATTCAAACTATCTTTGTATATATTTTAAATTTGGCCTCAACCTAGCGTGGTCTTCACTCATTACCTTGAAAATGACCTGTCTTCTAGAGAATCAGACTAGTCTTTTATAGTGAGGGATGACTTAAAACCCAGGTATCATTAAACAAACTTACACAATAAGAATCAAATGAATTTGCTGTTTTGCTAACACGTTCGACCTTTCGAAATTTCATTTAATAAATGGCAGCGTAGTAATTTGGTAATGTATTCATGCCCTGTTTAATTTTAATGTGTTTTTGTTATTTTTGAAAACATAGATCCATTAATAAAAATTTATTGATTAATGTTCATAAAATAATGTACTACAAAACGAGTGAATATTATTTTTTTTAAGAAATATTGTTTCACGGTTTTATCCATGAACCATAATAGAAAATTTACAGCTTCGTCAACAACTATTGTTTTGCGTGAGGGGCTTCTCACGCAAAAGCGGCGTAGAAAACACTCTTTTAAAAATGGAGTATTTAGAAAATAAATTAAAATACAGTCGAAACAAGCTATGTTGAACTCTGTTATCTTAAATTTCTGCTTATGTCGAACTTCTTTTAAATGTGTTTGGTTTAGTGAGACATGTTTTGAATTTCGGTTATGTCGAATTGTCGTTATCTCGACCAGTGTTTACCGAGGTCCAAACGACTTCGTGATAATGAAATCTCACTGTACTAATAAAACAATAAGCATATAAATCAAACAGAAGATTGGGTGGTTTCAGTGTAAGATCGAATCTAATTTCCAAAGTGATCATATATTTTTTTTAATTACTCTCGTGGCCTCGCTAGTCGTGAAAATATGTTTTTCTATGCTACTCGTGAAAATAAAATACGATCTTACACTGAAATATAAAAAAAATCCTCTTTATCATAGGTAAATGAAATTAATCCAAAAAGTCCAAGTATATTTACAAGGTACGGTTAAATCATTATAGTGCATGTTAAGACGATGTAACTGAGTAATTTTTAATTGTAAGATTCAATTGATTATCAAATTCATATTACAGGAATGTTTATTGAACATTTAAAAAAACACACTAAAAGATATGAATATTGAAGGTTTAATGTATCACGCCACTATATTCCATATTCTGTTGTTTTTTTCTAGCAATATATGTCACTTAACTTCCTTTGTCTACATCACAACAGTATTTAACGTGACAGCTATTAAACAGTATAAATCATAGAATGTCTAAATGATGCTTTCGAGTTTCCTCCCACCGAAAGAAAACATCTTTATTGGAATAGAAACGTACTATATATATGACTTCGGCATGTTTTACGATTTTAATGTAATGTTTACATATTGCGCAAAATGCAACATAAAACAAATAATATCACAAACGTTTAAAGACCCTCTCGCCCCAAAACCGAAAAGTTTAGGCATTTAACATGATGTAGTTTTTCTGAGGAACCTCCCTTAAGAATTTTGGTGAAAACTGTTGAATTATGTACATTTGTTTAGAGTTAATTAACACGAGAATTTCACATTGACTGTATTAGCTAGACTAATTGCTGTTTTCTGGCTTATATATGACCTGGGCCAAACATTTATTAAAAGTGATTTGTTTATTAAGGTCACTGTAAATTTCAAATAAGGTCAGGGTCAAAATAAGAATTGGTTTGCTTATAACCTTATGGTTATTTGTTACACAGAAGCCTAATATGCTTTATCAAAGCTGCATTTATTCAAAATCGAAACTGGATTTTAATTACATGTATGTCATTGATTTATAGCAAACATACATATATTAGGGAGAACACACATTTTACAAAGTTCTTATAGAATTGAAAAAAAATAACAGTCATTGAATTAAGATATTGAATTGTACAAGCCAAAATCCTTATACTCGCGCTTGACGGTAGTAGAAAATCAACATACCGTGGTTAAAGGTACTCATTAACGATGTATATGTTGATAATTAATTGTGTTGAAAATAATGGTTGTAACACTGATAAAACATCATCAAACGTTCAAATAAAATCTTTATTCAAGTCAAAACGACCTACACTTTGTGTTTGCAAATCCCGGATTTAGCAAACTCAAGTACCCTTTAATTACGATGCCATTGAATACTATAGCTTAAAAGGTTTAAATTAGGTTTGTTTTTGGCGTATTTTTGTTTGCGAAATGATTTTGGAAGATTGTTATATTGCAACGCGAATTTCGGACCACAGATGGGGTTCTCCCGAGTTTTTTCCCCAGCTTTTGAAAAGCATGGAGAAAATCCCGCGGGGTTTCAATTATACAAGATAATACAATATATAAGTTATATTAGCACGGAACATCAGTATATATCAAAAAGAGCATTATGCTTCGACACCGGAAGTGAAATAACGCAAAACCAAAAAACAACAACACCAAGTCAAGTCCATTCAAGTTTCCTTTATTTCACTCATTCCAATGCATAAATCATACTAAAATATAACATAGAGGCGAACGGGTGAAATGCATACAAATATAGATTTGATTTCCCACAACAAAACATTTCTTTGACAATATATGTTATCAATAGTAAATGGCCAGTTTGATAAATTTATTGTAAACAATTATTTACAAATGTTACAGAAAGGACCTCGGACACTATCGATATGAATATCCCTATCATAAACAAATAAACCTCAACAATCACATTCTTTATATATGAGGGATGATCAATAATTTTCTGCCTGTCATTTTCTACAATGTTGAAATTATTTAAAAAAATGGAATAACTTGACGAAATGTTTCATTTTACATCTTAAATATATTCTTTACTATAATATGTTATATATTCCTTCATTATTATCAAATTCAACATAATTATCCCTCACCCGAACCCGTGTATCAAGAAACGTTTTTACATATAAGTTAATTATATGAAATTACCTTTTTTTGTGCATTTTTACTTTTTTAGGCATTATTTTTACAGTAACAACCAAGAGAATGAAATGAAGTGAAAAATTAACAGACTGCTTAGGTCAGCTGCCATCTCAATCACATTTCAGTAAAGTTTATGTTTTATTTCTTAAAGACAGATGGACAATCAAGTGGACATGAATTTCTACATCACGTTATCAAATAGACCAATTTTATTGAACTGAAACAATAATGTAAAATAAAACTTTATGAAAAAAAAAGAATCCTATGTGTGTATCACTGATGGACAAAACAACGTATTGTTCTCTTCAAAAAGCTCAAATATATTCTTCCCTAAGCATATAGAATGTACACATTTAATCTCAACTTTTGTATGATTATTTATATACTGCGTACAATAACACTTACCTTGTAGTATAGTATAAAGGGTTGTCTGGGGTTTAATGATTGTTTACAGATGTAAGAGTACTCCTACGATATTTAAAAAGCTTTCCGGACAACACCCGAACATCCTCTCAAACAGTACCTGCCTTACAAAAAAGAAATGTTAAAATTATTATTTTTCTTCTGATGTTTAAACTTAATTAAATCTTTATATTCCGCCTGCATATTGGACGTTTAGTGATCGATTTTACACAATTAAAATAATAATACTGTTTCTCAAATCTAAATATTGGGAATATCTGCAATGGAAGAACGTTTTGAACAGGGGACATCATTTCATTGCTCATTTATAGTCATTCAAATGAAACATAAACTGAGGTTGCGAAACATGTCGTGGACGAGTAGCTACAGGTACGTGTTCAGTCGCAGTTGAGTTGAATCATTTCACATTTAACTAAGAAACATTCTGACAGTCTCATTAAACACTCTCCTCGTACTTTTGTATGTGTCATTCTAAAATAACACTACGTACACCTTGATTAGGTAGCACACACAACAGTAGTCCACACGTTCACGTGACTGTACAAGTAGCATTTTGAAATGCATCCATTCAATAAATATATCGTGTAAACAATGTTTCAACAACAAAATAAGCGCTGTCTACTTATCATATGTATGACCATACATACGTATGTCCTGACCCCACCGCAACAACGATATTACGATGCAAGCGTAGTGTGTCCTGACCCCACTGCAACCCCCATATCATGATGCTTGTGTAGAATGTCCTGACCCAACCACAATCCCGATATTATGATGCATGTGCAGTATTTTCTGACCCCACCAAAACCCCAATATTATGATGCATGTGCAGTATTTTCTGACCCCACCACAACCCCAATATTATGATGCATGTGTAGTATTTTCTGACCCCAACACAGCCCCGATTTTATAATGCTTGTGAAGTATGACTTGAACCCACTACAACCCCGATATTTTGATGCTTGTGAAGAATGACTTGAACCCACTACAACCCCAATATTATGATGCATGTATAGTATGGCCTGAACCCACCGCAACTTAGATATTATGATGCTTGTGTAGTATGACCTGACCCCACCACAACTCCGATATTATGATGCCTGTGTGATATGACCTGACCCCACCGCAACCCCCATATTATGATGCAAGTGGGGTATGGCCTGACCTGACCGAACAACAACCCTGATATTATGATGCTTGTGTAGTATGGCCTGACCCAACCACAACCCCGATATTATGATGCAAGTGTGGTATGACTTGACCCCACCGCATCCCCCATATTATGATGCAATTGGGGTATGACGTGACCCCACCGCAACCCCGATATTATGATGCAAGTTGGGTATGACCTGAACCTACCATAACCCCGATATTATGATGCAAGTGTGGTATGGCATGAACCTACCACAACCCAGATATTATGACGCAAGTGGGGTATGGCCTGACCCCACCGCAACCACGATATTATGATGTTTGTGTGATATGACCTGACCCCACCGCAACCCCCATATTATGATGCAAGTGGGGTATGGCCTGACGCCACCGCAACTCCGATATTATGATGCTTGTGTGGTTTGACGTGACACCACCACGACCCTGATATTATGATGCAAGTGGGGAATGGCCTGACCCCACCGCAACCCCGATTTTATGGTATATGTGTAGTATGGCGTGACTCCAACGCCAAGTTAATCAAACTCGAAACAGTGATTGCAAATAGATATTGCGAAATACTTACATCTTAAGAATATGCAAGCCTGCGATGGGACGAGGATATATTTGTTATAAGCTTTCGGATGATGCAAGCGCTCGTGCCTTGCTTCTTTGGCTGCCATATCTGGGTAAGTTAACATTAGATTAACCACAATTAATACTAGTGTTTTAATATTCCAAAACGGATGAATTAATGCCGATAACAATGGTTTATAAATGATATCGAGATTAATTTAAAAGAAATGAGCATAAAACACGATACTTCTACCTTATGGGACTATTTTAGACCACAGTTTAATATTTTTGCTATTTCTGCCATTAAATACACGGTTACAATCTTGTTATCATTAATTATATTTTTCCATACATGCATTATTTAGTAGGTAGTTCAAGGTATATAAGTCAAAATTGATGTTTATGTATTGATTTTTAATTAGAGTGTCACTTAATATTTGCTCATATATCGTCTTTGAATACCACAATTTTCAATAGCGTTACTTACGGCATTCACCGATTTCGTTGTTTCGTGATTGGTGGATTGAAATTATCCAGCGGTTTTATAAATGTATTGTTGTTAAGTCATAATATCCATCCCTGTTGTTTGAGTCCTTGTGACCTAATGGTTTATGCGTCGGTTTTCGTTTTTTGTATTGACTTTAACGGTGTGGGATCACATCCCACTAAAATGAAAAAATAAGTACTTTATTGGTCTTGCTTCTGCAATTTTTAAATCACAGAGTAAAAAAGTGATAAAATAAGAGCGTCGTTTTTTTATAATAAATAATCTTTAAACAGGGTTATTATGTTTCATATGTTTTGAAATTTGAGATGTATGTATATGTGCTAGTTTGCATGCACAATATTTATTAATCACTGTGTACTTAGTGATATCACAAACAAGGAAGTTATTTATTTTCTATAAAATAAATGCTATAAATCAGGTTTGGTTTAAATGGGGAAAGTCCAAAGTAAAAGTTCAACAATGTTAGTAAAGTAATTACCGAATTTCTTTCCGTTATTAACTTAAGAAAATATTTGTTTAAAGAAATACAACATGCTACGGAAAATGTGAATTCTTGTTCATACCATTTCGCTCTGTTAAAATGCATTTATAATCAAACGTTAGTTTGAACATACTTACTCATTTTATCCGACATAATAATGAATGGCACTTAGCATATTTTACATCTTATTACCTTTTGTTGTGGTTGAGGTATAGGTGTTCGTGTTTGGCACTGTAGTCTTGGTAACTGCATTGAAGGTGTTTAAAAATATGCATTAGATAAGAGCGACAACGTGAAATATAGCTTTTGGTGCCCACTTGGTAAAATATTTATCGATTTTACACTGACACAAAACACTTTTTGTTAATAATATGCATTAAGTAATACATAAAATATTCCTTTTTATTCAGTTCGCCCAATACAGAATGTTCACAAAATGACGTCACTGACGTTAATTCCATTTCCGGCTTTTTTCATCATATCATAAACAGGATTAGCGCCATGTCTTGAAACGCTCGCGAGTTGGTTTACAAAAAGATAAAGCCAAAAATAAATAAAAGTTAGTAATATCACTTCTGTTGTATGTCACGTGACAGCATCTCCCCAATTGAAAAGTGTGATATTCATCAACATATATAATATTCATGTATGCATCATAAAAGAGAACACGACAAAAATATTTTGAATTGTGACAGGGACTCGCGCATGGGTTGTAAAATGCACTTTTTACGAATGAAATACAATAACTACGAAATAAAGTGTGGCAAATCATAAGGGGTGTAAAACACAGAAACTGACAGCTGGAACCCTTCAACATATGTTGATTTTGGCTCAAATATTGTCTTTGAAGACCGCAATTCAGCCAAAGAATAAAGTGTGATTGTTTTATGGATATTATCACGTGACGTTTTAAATGTATTCGATAGAGGTTAAAATATACACCAGCTTTTGTAAATGTCATTGTGGCTGAAAGGTGAGGCGTCATTTCCATGACTGTACCGACGTGGGTTTGATCCCCACACAATCAGAATATTATTCTATAATTAAGTTGTATTTTGTCCTGAAATTTCGAAAGAATGGAATAATTAAAAAAAAGTGTTTTCAGAGTCATTACTAGTAAAATACGTTTGGTCCAAAAACATGAGTGGGTCCCTTTAATATGGAAATTTTGCAATTATTGATATGTAAATGGACAATTGAGGTTGAGAGCTCATTAACTAGATTAAACCTCGGTAAACTCTTGTTTGGCTGACCTTTCTAAGGCGGCAGCACCAGCGTGTGTGTGTGGTCTGTCAGTTTTTATGCGCTGTATATCCCTCGTTAAGTGTCTATTAGACCTAAGCTATAAGTTTTGAAAAAGGTTATGCGTCATATAAGTAAAGTGTAGGCTTATCTCTGTAGTTTCCATTGTATTATTATTGTTAGCAATTACGGTAGCAATTCTATGAGGGAAAACATAGTATATAAATGGCCTATGTGCAGTGTTCAATGATATAAAGATAGAATGGTAGTCAGGCGAAAATCTTCAAACGGTTGAAAGCGACTCAACCCAAATAAAATACTCACATACCAAAATAAAACTAAACGAAACTATAATAAACATTTTCTGATGACTTCTGAATTAAAAACATGCCAAATCCCTTTACATGACTACATGGTAAACCCTTAGAGGAGTAATTGCAATTTGTAAATTTGTAAATTTGTAAACAAAGTGTATGCTCGCAAGCACAAGTTTGCATTTGCTCAAAATAAGTAATTCGTAAACCGTAATTTGAATATAAAGGGAGAAATCAACTATTAAGTTGGTCGAGGAAAATGTACTGCCTTGGAATAAAAATTCCGCGCGCACCGCCGACTACAACTATAATTTTGATATAAGGCATCATGACGTGAAAATATTGTATGTACAGGCTAAGTTCGTCTTCAGTGCATGTATATTGGTCACTGCTATTTGGGCCTTAGCCTTGTGTTTCTAAACAGTGTTTTACTTTAAATGTTGACTTCTTGGCTTGTCCCTTTAGCTTTCATTGTATTATTCAATAGGGTTTGAATGACTGCATCGTATCTTAAGTAGAGTTGTCACTTTTTCGTCGGCTTTATTCTTTTGTGTGCAGGTGATGTCTGTACCCGGTTGTAGAGTAACTGCAAACACAGTTATCATTTAAAGTTAGTTTTACGTTATTCTTTATTTTTTCAAGTTGATGCGTTCTTTGATGAGGATTGTATTCTTAGTTTTGTATTAATTGATAATTGCTTAGACAAATGTGCGCATATTAACTAGTTCATATCCCTCAGAAAACTCGTGTTCCAGCGAACTCGTGTTTTAAGCCGTTCCAATGCGGTAATCCCATTATTTATTGATAAAGCTATTTGTCTGTTTGTGGTGTTTCAGGGCTGGTGTCGCCCGTTTGGGCCCTTGCAGTTTTTGTTAATCTTGTAGTTTTCATTGTAATATTTCGTTACCCAATTCTCGTCGTAATGAAGACAATCGATGAAAAGCGAACGAAAAGTTAAACACTTATTCAACGTCTGGTTAATGTGGTTATATTATACGTAAAATAACGCATGCACAACTTTTACTCCATTCAATAAATGGTCAAAGGGAACATACTGTTAGTAGATGTTCTGTCGGTTTGTATATATCTGAATTACCTTTCATAATCTGCCGAAGTTAAACAAACGAAGTCTAGAGTGAATTGAGGCGATATATTCATTGCATGCATATTATATTTAAGTTAGGAGAGCGGTAACACTATTTTTATAAGCCCATTATCGAGCATACTTATGATACATGTCAAGTTTGTTAATTCGCGTTCTTTATATTTGCAGTTGAACGTCTGATAAGACACGCACCTTAATAACAATGTAAACACTTTAAGTACACTGAAGAGAGAGTGGGTACCCTTCGTAAAGGTAGTATTAAGGTTCCGATAATGTCCGTCCATTCTGAGTTACTTGTATATTTATTTGTTTACGAAGGTAAATGTTTGCGTACAGTTTATGCATATAAGGTTTGTCATCGTCTTGCGTGTAACACTCCATAAAATGCAAATGTATCTCTTAACACCGCGTAGCAAAACGGGGTTCGGAGTAGGATGTGGGGGTCAGCTTCATGATATCAATAGCGAACTGTCCTTGAATGAAGCAAATTCAAGCAGTAGTATGTTGGATCGAATATAACAGTCTTACATATTGGTATTGAAGGGTAAACTAATGTAATTTAACATTCAAAAGTTGTAATAAAACAAGCTGTTATCGTGACAAACTTTCAATGTCAGCCCTTAATTTATCAGAGAATGCTTAACCTCAAATCTATCAGTTTAGATAATTCGGAACAGGAAGGAAATCATATTGCACGAAATCACTTTTCTGTGTACTTCGTTTTATCTAGAACCAGCAAATTAATAAAATTATAGTAAATCTGTAAATTAAAATCAGGTTTGTTTTAAATGGGTAAAGTTGAAAGTAAAAGTTCCAGAAGGTAAGTCAATTAATTACATTATCAGAAATTCGTTCCGTTATAAACTTCTGAAGTACAACATGATATGTTAATACCTTTTCGCGCTATTAAAATGTATTAATATAGAACCAGGAAGTAATTTAATGTGTTCAATTTCTGAGCTGATTCAGTTTGAATTAAAATTCAAAGTAAATGTTCTTGATTTTAATTTTTTAAGTACAACTGGAACAACGACAGCGAAGACTCAGTCCTATCTCCTCGTTGCTGCGTTCGACTTTGGTACAACGTACAGTGGCTATGCGTTTTCTTTCCGAAATGACCCGCTAAAAGTGCATACCAACCAGACTTGGTATTCCGGAGGTGCAGGAAATCTGATATCTCTCAAGACGTCAACAAGCTTGCTTATTAATCCTGAGGGCGAGTTTGACTCTTTTGGATTTCAAGCTGAAGACAGCTATGCGAATAAAGCAGAAGATGACAATCACCATGGATGGCGTCTGTTCCGGCGTTTTAAGATGGTTTTACACAACAATAAGGTACACAATACAAACAAACTATGTTTGACGGGCTAATATTGATTGATTATGATTATTTATGATCAGATTTCGGAACAGATTGTAACATATTCAAAAATCATAACTGGAGCCCCATTCTTTTCTTTATTTAGGACAAGTCATGTTTTTCAGTCGAAGCTGGGGAATACAAATTATGAAAGCGGTTCTTGCGGACCTGTGTATACCTGTTAGTATTGACACTGGGTACATATGTACCAAGATACATTTGAATATCTTGTACGGTTTTAAGAGTCATTGCCAAGGTGATAGGTTTACTACTATTATTACGACGCCGCTCACGCCTAAGCAAACGACACATACGTTTTTTTTGTTTGGTTTTCCATTGAAAAACAATTTGTGCGAGTATTTATACGTAACATTTCCTGCCCCACAGTCAAGATAATTTGGGAATTTGTTGAAGATAAAACGCGATTGTTTATTGCAGACACTTTCAAGAACCACTACTGTTGAGGACATAGAAGGCAACTCTCATCAAGCTCTGCCAATATTCTCCATGGCGATCAAGTTTCTACAAACACATCTCCTACAGGCGGTAGCAAACCAGACGGTGGGTGTGCTAGAAAAGGACATTTGCTACGTCATCACGGTGCCCGCTATCTGGGATGACAATGCAAAGGAGTTCATGAGAACGGCTGTCAAAGAGGTATGAAAACATTATCAACCTTTAATGTTTAGTGTTTACTTATGACTTATATAAATATTAGATTGATGATGTGTTTTTTAATCGTGTGTTACTTTTAACACACACAAATCTTTAAAAAACTTAGCATCTTGTGCTGCCAACAAGATCACAAAAATGCCTACTTATTGTGTCGAACATTAGGAATAGTTGATAATATAATGAAAGCAATCTTGTTAAATAAGGCAAAGATGAAACTAAGAATAAGTTTGATGTAATTTTGAAAAGTAAGACCCCATAGTAGTAGGAAGAATTCTGTTTTTTCTTATATTTGCTGTCAATGTCATTTGAATAATTCAGACTGGTATCGATGAAACCCGAGTAACACTTGCACTCGAACCGGAAGCTGCCTCGATCTGGTGTGAGACACTTGATGTTGACACAAGGGCTGCGCTGGCCGGAACCGGAACTCAGTATATGGTCATTGATCTAGGAGGTGAGTAAAGAATACCGCATGAGCGCAGAGAGTTTTTTACCACATCCGTTCTGAAAATTAGCAAAATTTTGTAGTCGTCATATTTATCAGAGCACACAATAAACCGTTTGGCGACTGACTGAAAAAACATGAAGAACAGACATAGGTACATATGTATTTGATTGTTAATATGAATGAAGTATTAAACAAACGTATGCAAAAAGAACGATTAGTCAAATCGACGAACAGTACTTTGTGTTTTGTTTCGCGTATGCTAAAGTTTAAGAGAAAATAGGAACTAACAACTATTAGAGCATTTAAATATCAATTTGATATTTCACCGCAGTTAAAATAAAAACAGTGGAAATAACATGAAGAATCATGTCTTTCTTATAAGTGTATATTAAGTATTCAATAATAACACTAATTTAATTGAAAGCGCTGTTTCAGGTGGCACCGCAGATATTTCTATCCAGGAAAAGGAACAGGGCGGCACTCTTAAGGAAATACATAAGCCGACCGGTGGGCCATGGGGTGGCACCTATGTTGACGCAAAATATCTAAAATTCTTGGAACACATTTTTGGAGAGAAGGCTATAACTTCACTTAAGACCGAGGAAATGGCCGACTACTTTGACGTCATCAGGGAATTTGAAACAAAGAAACGTACGTTTAGCGTACAGACAGAAGACAAATTTACGTTCAAAATATCTGCAACCACTAGGAAGCTTTCCGAGAAGTTTACAGGACAAAATCTAGAGCAGAGGATAGGTAGCCTTGGATATGGCGATTCAGTTATTGTGAAAGGTGGAGACAAGTTGCGAGTTGAGCCTGACATCGTTCGTACTTGGTTTGACGGTCCTATAGACAATCTTATTGGTCACGTAAAGAACCTTCTCAAGGAGCCCAAGCTGATAGCAGTGCAGACCGTTGTGCTGGTTGGTGGTTTCGGGGAGAGCGCGTACGTCCAAGAGAAGCTGAGGTGTGAGATCCTCGACAAGCGACTGATTGTCCCTGCTGAGGCGGGTCTCGCTGTTCTGAAAGGGTCCGTCATGTTCGGACAGAACCCAGCGATTATCACATAAAGGGTGATGAAATACACGTACGGAGTTTGTGTACAGATGCTTTATGATAAGAAAATTCACAGTGAAGACACGAAATACTTCGATAAAAACGCCGGAACATGGTGGGTCCGAAACTGTTTCTCTGTGTTCGTTCGCGTTAACAAGGAGATTCAAATTGACCACCAAATAACCAAGGAATACAAACCTAAAGGATACAGATCAAGCACACCTATCTATCGGACGACAGCCGAAAACCCCGTGTACGTGACTGACCCCGGCTGTGAGCTGCTCGGAGAGTTGGTGACAGAGTTGCCCCGGGACATCCCTATCTCTGAGCTTCTTAACGATACAACATTTATGTTTGGAGGGACGGAGCTTGTGGTGAAAAAACGTGTGAGAAAGACCGGAGAAGATCAGATCTTGAAACTAAATTGTCTCAGATAAGATACAACGCACAACAAGAATTTTCAATGTGAACCTGAGAACACAATGCATAAACATATTATTGAAATGTGATTATTCTCGATTTTCTATAAAACCTGTTATATTTACTAATAAAGACGTAATATTGCTGGGCGTTTGAGAAATAACCGTACAGGAGAATATCTTGAAACTTATTTGTTATAAATAGGCAACAGCCGGCACCAAGAACCTGCGATGTAAACCTGCGAAATAGAATGACACATATATGTATTTTCCCTCTTTTCGAGTTCATTATATTCAAATGAGTCTACAAGAAATGAAGTCCTGGCTTATAATCATTATCGAACCAAACTTGCGAAGTTTTCCTTCATGTCTGCATGCTCTATAAACTTATGTTTATAACATTGTAGGCTGTTGACTGTTATAAAACCTGATGTACACTTGCGTGTAAATTTCGATTATTTCTTTTGTCTCTTTTGCGTGTAAACGAATATTATTTATTCGTTTAAGTCTTTGAAACTTGAAAACAATGCAAACAAGAACATACTGTCGCCTAATTAATATCTAACTGCATGCTGATGTTTTCACACCACTAATGTGATGGTCCTCATCTGATATTTTGGCACTTGTCTAAATGGCAGTATCATATCCCTTTCAAATTTAAATGCTGTAAAAATATATACTTGTTACATCTCTTCAACATAGAAAACTTAACCATTGCGACTGGAAATCATTGCAAAGGGGGTTCTAAAGGCGCACAATTTAGGTCAATGCAAAACTTTTTTTTTAAATTTTAATGCATTAACGTGTTTAACTCATTTAAGGGATATTTACACCTTAACTTCCATTCCTTAAATGAACTGCCTTTCGGCAATTTCGTTTATCAATCACTGAAAGGTTTTGTTAAATGAAATGAAGTATATTTTAACAATAATTGAATGATATAATGAATAACTGGTATAAATATAAGTAATGAATTGCGGGGTTGATGTCATTAACGGGTATATGAACGCAATTGGTCTGGTCAAACTACCCGTGGAGTCCTTCGGACTGCGTTCATATCCCTGATAGTGACATCAATCCCGCAGTTCATTACTTATATTTACACCAATATTTCATTCAAGAATTGTTTAAAAATTACTTTATTTCAGTAAATAAACCCTTTCAGTAATCATTTCTTACCCATTCTGTAAATAGAATGACCCTATTGTAACCCAGACGTTTTATTAAATGACGTCACGATAACGTGGGAAAATATCAACCACTTGAGATCACTTTAAAAAGTAAGATTGAAACACTTATGACAACATTACATTTAACATATCATAATTTAACACTTTCTAAAATGTTTATTTATATTTTACGGCACCTGCTGACACAATACAAACAATAACAAGATAAAAAATGTTCATGTATATTGATATGCCTTGATTTGCGATCCGAACATATCCGAAGATGTTGCGTTCATCGATTGATAAACACAATTGACGAAAGGCAGTTCAATTAAGGAGTTAAAGTTGAGGTGTAAATATTTGACGATGAAATCCAAAAAAGGCAAAGGAATTGTGATCAGTTAAAAATAGCGATATTTTGGCTCTTTTTTATAAAGGTTAACTTTATACTATATGTACCTATAAGGGGTTTCTTGTTTTTATTATTAACTCAAATGATTTAAACATGAATATGCATTAAAATCAAAAATAACTTCATCAACCTACATTGTGCGCTTTTAACATTAATTTTATTGTTTTATTAAAAATATGTCATACCTTACACCTGTCGTTCTCCACTTGTAAAGTATGCCTTCTTGTACATACCATTACCACCATGACATAACATTTGGACATTATGATATAAGAAGTTAAATGGGCGGGTCCAAGATACGACGTAAATTAGTGTTTTGTAACCTTATGGTGTATATTATGGACTTTCTTTATTAATTTTTACTCCAATCTTGAAATAAAAAGCAAAAATGTACACTTTAAAGTAAACGATTTCAGGGGGGAGGCGGTGCACCAGGTGCGAGACTTCTCCCCCTTGATTCGCTAGTAAGTTATCATTTTGGTATTTATTTTGTCATAATCAATGTAGCCAGTCTATACCATGGTTGTCAGTCTGATCCATGCGATGGAGGTTTAATACAACTAAATGCATAATACACTTGCATGCGTTTGTTATATGGTCTTCATTAGAATTATCAGTTTAAAGCAGCAGCACCTGCTCTGGCCAGGATCTTTCGTAGTAACGAATACAAAAATAAATCGGCAGATTGAATAAGCTTCACTTTTTGGCCAAACCAGTCTACCCAAATGACAGTTGAATGTTCCAACAATCCTTGCCA
The DNA here is from genome assembly GCF_026914265.1 of Mya arenaria. Lineage (NCBI taxonomy): Eukaryota > Metazoa > Mollusca > Bivalvia > Myida > Myidae > Mya > Mya arenaria. Next base: position 39,751,150 of record NC_069135.1, on the reverse strand, counting down.
ATAGCAGTAACATTCAAAGTATGACAAATTTCCTTTGAAAGTTGACAAATTCCGCCAACAGATAAACAGAAAATCAAAACATTACACATAAAACTCGTAAGTTTCATTTGCTTATATGTGTTGTGTAAAGGATGTGGCTTGTAGTATCCTTATTCGAGTCCTGTTTCCAGTGCGAACTATTTTTTTCTGTCTTTTCTTCATTATATTTATGTAATAACTGTGTGTCTTAATTTATCATCTTGTTGGTTTTATTCTCTAAATGTGCCAATCGTTACAAATCAGCCATCTCCGGCAAGCTTAGGGGTTATACCTCTTTAAATAGCGGTAAGGATATATAAAAAATGTGATGAGGCCGCCGGCGATAAACACCATATTCAATCCGCGTAGAGAAGTCCCAGTGTACAGGAATGAACAGCAAAGAAACAGGTTGTTTTGATATATTATATTTGCTCGTTTCAGAGAAGATAGTTAATGTACAAATCAGTTGTCGAAATGAACATAGTCCATGGCATGCACGCGGATTTAAAGCATGTATGGATTAAATGGCAGCATTTTCTCGACACAAGTAGAAATACGCTACGAAATGTCATAGTTTGCATCCAGCTAACGTTGCCATTAAAACAACATTACTATTCGATTTATTAAAAAAGCATCGCTGTATTGAACTGAACAAAAACTTCTTTTTTTCCCTGTCCAGGGTAGAATTGCAGTTGTTTTGCATGTATTCCATGTATTAAAGGTCAATCTTCATTTAAATGGCATTTTGGGTACATGCAAGTGACTGAAATAGAAAACATGAAATACTAAAGAAATAAGAGAATGAGATTTTCACATCAATAATTTTTAAAAGGTAATACATAACATTGAAAAGTATCCACAAAAATCATTAATGACATTCCAATTTTAAACTGCACTATTACAGATTGACTGGTTTGACACGTTTGTTTATTATGTGTCGTGTAAAGAAACGTTTTATATAAACCAGTGATATAAGACTGCTGACAAAAGATCAGATCGCAATATTTAATGTTCAAGTTCAAAAAATATATTTTATGGCTTAAAGCGATATTAAACGCTTTAAGAAAGAAATCAGTGTTAGGCATTTCCATTTAGTTCCTCTATAGGGCCCTTTGTAGCCATTCTTATATTTCAATAAAAATAAAGCATAAAAATAATACTCACTCCCAAATAAGTGGTAATAGTTAGCCCATCATTCTATAGTTGGTCTAACTTATAGCCACGTTGTTTGAACATCTACTTGGTCAGCCATGATAAACTATTTTCTAAAACGCCGTATTATTTCCGGTTTTTCGATTGTGGATATGCCTTTTTCTTTCGATATGAACCTCACAAAGTGCAAACAAACTAGGCATAGTTTCCGTACGGGCGGGAAAGCTTATCTCACTCAAGACACGAACAAGTATCCAAATTTAGACGGCGAGTTTAGCTCTTCCGGATTTAAGGCTGAGGAAAGATATGCGAGTAAAGTAGATATCAAAGGACACGAAGAATGGCAGTGTTTCGTTTAAATATGGTTTGACACAACAGCAAGATATGTTTAAATGCGTTTATCGAAATACTTTTTAAATCTAGATTTTGCCACTTTTTTGCAAGAACTCAATATTCTAATATGCTTTTATTTAGAAAAAAAAAATGGTGTGTCAAAGACTGCTTTGATGTGTTTGTTCGTGTTAAAGAGGCAATACCTGTTATCAACAAAATAACAATGCGATATTTTTCACCCATGTACTGGACGACAGCCATTCACTCAGTATACACAACCTACTCCGGTTGTGAACTGCTCGGGGAGTTGATAACAGATCTCCCCCAAATTTGTCTCTTTCTCGAACTTTGTAACGATATAGAGTTTGGTATAAAAACGCTATTCCAGCAAACAGATGATGAACCTATACATCATTGCTACATTTAAAGCACTACTTTTCTCATATTAAATGCGAAACACCATCTAAATTATAACACATCCAAACAATTGACTCAACTTTAATGAGCTGAGTGGTGTTCAAATGGAGCATATCAGAACACCAGCGTTTATAACCTTTTTGTTGACCATTTTTTCCTGTAAGGGATACCGATTACACGGTGGCGACTTTATTATAGAATCTAAATCACAATCAAAGTACTAAAAGTACTGCTGGGAAGTGATTTATACTGCTTTATAAACACATAACGATCCATTCATTCGATCATATGTACTTGACTTACGACGGGCCAAATATGTGTCATTGGAGTATGTGAGTTTGAACAGTTCGTAACTACTCGGAACGAAAATGAATGTGGAACTTGACGCTTCGTTCTTTGATACTTTATTAACTAAAGATGTTGTGGACGTTTCATACCAATCGTATCAATTTATTTTGGACATTTTTCAACGTTATTTATCAACATATATGATGGAACATTTTAATAGCTCTGAATATATTTTCCATATCAGTGTCATATTTTCCATACCATTGTCATATTAACCATACCATTGTCATATTTTCCATACAGTTGTCATATTTCATTATACCTCTAGAGGGAATATCGTGCCAACAGTCTTCGGTAGTTCTTACAGTACTTTGGTTAAGTGTGCAATTGCAAAACGTGTGCTCTAGCAAAGTCCATCCCCTCAATTCTTATGTTTCGTTAACCTTCACAATCGATGGTCACATAATTGATTTTCCATGTGTGTTCTGTCTCTTTATTTTGGCCTGTCGCAAGTCATGTATAAAATAGTGACCTTCTCTAAGAGCAATTTATATACATGTCGTTCTAATACAGTCCAGAATGCTTGTCAACCAAACTTATCATTTGATAAAGGCTAACAGGGTCAGTGTTTATTAGCATTTAAAAGGAAGCCACTTTGTTATAAAACTGACTGCCCAACTGGTATTAAATGCCTAACATATGTTTATGAGAACCGGACTGTACATTGTATTCTCACTTGATTTCGTCGTTCAGATCATTTCGTTTGATTTAGTCCATTGAAAGTTGAAAAGCTAATTTCTTGTATTTCATTATAATTACATTAACATAGTAAGAACTCTTCTGTGAGCTGTATGAAATAATTATCAATAGATAATTCACTGAATGTGATGAATGTGAATGGTAAAGGCCCAGTTGGAGATATTTCACCGCTGCTATGACAAGAAAACCGTTGGTACATATTATCTAGTCGGCGCACTCACCAGTGTGTAAAAGGGCCCTTTAAAAGTAGGTTTTTTTTCGGTACGCAGTTTTATGATATGCGAAATATTTTCAAATATTTAGCCATGGTATTGGCTACTTAATTTTTTATACGGATACAATTTTGCCTGATTCAAAGTGCGATTATTTCTGACAGTAATGCCGATGCTGAAGGAGCGGTTGGCACCCAAGTGACGAATAAGGGAGGTGATTATTGAGTTTTTTTTAATATAATCAATCTTCCACAAACAAAAATCACCATTCCTAAACCGTGTACTTTCTCTGAACCAATATTATTAATAACATTGTACATAAAGTGGCGAACTGTATGGGGCGCAACTTATGACTTGTGCCGCGCGAAACCGAAAACTATACATAGGCTGTAACGTTTGAATGTTACAATTTTTATTAAGATGAATGCACATAACGTACACAACTGCATAATAATCATGCAAATAGATATGTTTTCAATCGATTATATCACACACACCATTGTACACACCATTTAATTCCAAATAATTAATTGCTGATCATATTTCTTGCTTTTTTATATACAAGCAAACTATTACACAGCCGGAGATGCAACCATCTCTCATCTACATCATGCCATCCTGGAAGCAGCGGAATTCCGACAAAGGCCATCGGACCCACCCGACTCTCTTTATTTTGGCGCCCACCTGGGCACACAGGAGTATGTTGGCTGTAAGCACGTGATCCACTTGATGACAGAATATATGATAAATGCGTTAAGTAGAAAAAAGAGATTAAATCAATACTAGAAATTATGATTCAATTAAATTTTAAGGACTAAAAACCAACAGTTCATAAGTAGGTAGTGAAGGCCAAAAATGAAAAGGTTATGTTTTATTTTAAAGAACATTCTTTTACAGGAGTAAAACCAACATCTTTTTGTGAAAATATGGAGTTGACCAAATTTCACGAAAGAAAATTTTATCAGATTTCAGATCAAAAAGAATTGTTGTCAAAACAACCCTATCAACAATGTCTTGTGGCTTTGTGGTGAGTGCAACAAGGTATTTGCATCTGGAAACACTTCCATCATAACTATTCAACTCTTTGATACCAAATTTGCAGAAAGCATGTGCACAGTGTGTGTGTGTGTGGGGGGGATTAGGGCGAACACACGCCTGTACAGTCAAGAAATAAAGAAAACCAATACTTTAATCTTTTAATGGGTACATTGGTAGCCTCACGTGGTTTGTCAATTATCCAATCACGCTACACTTCACTTCGTAATTAAAAGAATCCGTTAACAGTGCATTTTTATGAACCATGAACATGATGAACAAGTCCTTCACATTCGCACATGTTTTAATGCAGCCAGTCTGACACATCGAACACTGTTTTAACAATGGTGAGTCGTAATAATAAGATTTTCATGTTTAAAGCAAAATGTACAAGTGGCATGTTAGAAAAGTAGATTATTCTTTAGTGCAACAATGTTCAGATTAATTGTACTTCGTCTTTCGCATTGATTGCTGGTGCACAAGTGGTGTGACATTATGTTTACTGGAGTGTTCGTTCAATTTTAAACTAAGGATGGCAACGAGTAGTAAAATTGGTACCCGAGTACTCGGACAATCTTTCGATTGAGTACTCGGGTACTCGATTACTCGGAAAAAATGAATTTGTTTTTGGGAAAGACAAGATCGTGTATACATGTATCGTTCATGGCGTAAATTGTTCCCAGTTTTAGTACAATGATGCTTTTTATTATGAAACTCTCTGATCACACAGTTTTAAACCTTTTATTTTATAAGGCAGACTGTGTGTGATGTTTTTGGTTTCTAACGATAACTGCATCGTATCTTTGAAAAGTATTTGCATTAGGTGCTCTGAATTGTTTCCCTCCGTCTGAAGATAGAGTTGGGATCTCTAATCATTGAAGTACTTGGGGTTTACCTTTTCGTTTTTTATTATTATTTGTTTTATTGATAAGTTTTCTCAAGTTAATGCATACTTTAATAAGATTTTTCTTTTGCGTTTTATCTTTATTAAGAATAGTTGGGATAAGAGTGAGGTTTGTGCACATAAACTGGTTTAAACCCCCAGTAAATTTACATTTTACTGACCGTTCCAAGGCGGTACCTAACAATTTTAAAATAAGGATTTGGACACTTAAATATTTATTTTTCGCGAAAATATATATTTCATCTGTTTTGATTTTATTTCTCATAAACAAACCAACGAGTGTTTCCCAATACAGGGCCTTTTCAGCGAAAAATCGTAAGAGGCTCGGGTGACGTTTGAATAAACATCCTAGTCGATGTTAGTCGTTAATTAAAATTATCTTAGTGTCATATTTTCATTATTAGGTGCATATTTAAGTCAATGCAACATTTGCTAGTATATACCATTTTTTATCATTCGTGATGTTTATACAGATTTAAGATTGTTGGACTTACGACTTGAATCTCTTATTGAATCTTATAATTCCTTATTCAAGAATAATTTTGCAAACATAAAACCTAAGAACGAGTCCATAAAGCAAATAATGAACATTTCTGACCTTTAGCGCAATCTGCCTATCTATACGATCCCGAACTAAAGCTGGAAGTTGAGCAGTGTCGATATCGAACCTTCCTTCTTCTTGGTAAAATATGACAAGCAAGTCTGATTACCGATAGTTAAATCTAATTAAAAAAAAATAACATGAAATGTGAGAGATAACAGAATCATTAATTTAGGTGAAGGACCAATTGTAAGCTCCACTTTTAAATCAAACTACATAAAATATGAAGCAATATCGGCATGACTGAGATTGGTTTTTCATTTTTAATAAAAGAAATAGATCTATGGACAATATGACATATATGAGAAAAAAATATGTTGCAGGCTGTTATTTGTAATCTTTCAGGAGTCATACTCTGGGTGATCTTGGACAAAATGCTCCTGCCGACAAATTCAATGGTCACCAAGATTCCATCCGTGTTCTTTTGGAGATATATGCATCCTGCAGAAGTTGATATATGAATAAAAAATCAATACAGTATTCCAGATTGCTCAATGCTGTAATACAATATTAAACAATTAATAGAATTTATGCCTAAATGTTGAATATACAGCAACTACAGAAGTAAACATAATTAAAATATTTCATACTGTTAAACTAAAATATCTTTTTGGTGTCGTTTAAAATCCTGACAATGTTATTGTTTAATGGTGATAGAAATGTACGTTTGTGTTTCCTTTATTTTTACTACTTCTTCTTTGAAGATTCTATTTCCTCTGGCTCTTTTCAGACTTATACAAAGTTATGATATAAATATTAGTAGCTATATTTATGTAAATAACTGTTGTGATACCTCTATTTTGTATGTTTTGACGAAAGATATGTAGCTGATAATAAATTTATTATTGTATTACCTTTTTAACATACCAAGAATAGTTTTCTGGTAATCGTTTTATAACAAATCTAAGAGTTTCTGGTTGTTATTTTCAGGCTCATACTCTGACACAACACGGGTGCATTTGTTTATTTCAACACTTGTAAAATTCCAAAGTTATGTACCTTTGAACATACGAAGCTTGAAGCAAGCGTTACATTTCCCCTCGTAACAATTGTTTACCTCCTCATTGCTCGTGCTCATGATGTCATCATTAAGCTTCTTGACGTTTGAGTCTTTTACCAATGTGTTTGCTGCATTATTTTCGGCGGTTTCCGCCATGACTGAAAACTATGTACAAAAAATAAACATGCACCTCTATCTAGTTTAGTAAATAAAAAATGTGTATGCTTAAAGGTAACCTGACATTACAACCTAGCATTGGCCATGTATGTCTACGTTTTCTTTAAGTTTAAAAAGATGGAAGGCTATCTCTAGGGAAGATTCTAAGGCTCGAAAACATCTTTCACTTCTACATGTTCCTATTTAGTAATTTCTGCCTACCTCCATTTATCTTGCCATGCCTTATTTGTTTCTTTCACGGCTACCTCAACCAACATATTTCCCTTGTCGTTGTAAAATACTATAAAGAACTTTCCTCTGGTCTTGGTTCTCAAAAGACACTTCATATCACCGTTTCATTTTTGACTTCGTTACTATATTCATCAATACTCCTGATATAATTTCATAATTGCCCCCATCCTTCCTCTGATTCTTTTTCTGTTCATCGGATCTCTCTCTCTCTCTCTCTCTCTCTCTCTCTCTCTCTCTCTCTCTCTCGCTCTCTCTCTCTCTCTCTCTCTCTCTTTTACACACAGACACACATACATATTTGCCAACCGGTTGCGCTTCATGCTCTTTAAGGCAAAACACATCATCATCATCTTCACCATCATCATCATCATCATCATCATCATCATCATCATCATCATCATCATCATCAGCGATTTGCTTTGTATGTAATCTTTCATCACGAAATTAGAAATCATATCAACATTATTACTCTTTAATATTGCTACGGGTAAGACCTATTTGTTGAAAGTTTAGGAACATTTATTGGTCCGAAATATAAACCGTTTGAACAACGCAAAAGCTGGATTAATGTTCGGCTGGCCGAATTGCAAGTTGCATACTGCATGGTTATTGCAGAACTAGACGTTTGTGATTTTCTGAGCTGTTGCACTTACACAAATGAAAAATTGAAGACCACCTTTCGGCTCCATCTATAAACGCAAAGCTTAACATAGAGCACGTTTTATGATGATTATTGTGTAGAAAAATGTGCTAATACTCTTGAAAATCCAACGTTAATTTGATAAACAATAGACAAAATAAAATGCAAATCAACTATTTATCGCTCCATTTATATAGCTAGTTCAAGCAGCTATCGGGAAAATACACTTGCTTTCAGTGAATGGTTAAGTTAAATAAGTTATTTGCATATTAAAATGAAGTACTAATAAATTACTTTAAATATTAAAAGGGGGACCTAAAATTGCTGTTCATAGGATTGTAATGTAAAAACTAATAGAAGCAGTTGCAATTTGCAAGGTCTGATGTCTGAAGGTTGATAACAAAATGTTGCGCGTCCCAACTTACAGATGTAAGGACGTATACAAAGTGTATGCGCTTATATTGGTTGCAAGAACAAGTTTGCATTGCCTCAAAATAAGTTATTCCGTTCGTGAACCGTTTTTTTTAATAAAAGGGGGATATTAACTAATGTTTGTCCAGGGATATGAACTCACTGCCAGGGAATCAAAGATCCGCGCGTACCGTAAACTACAACTTCAATTTTGATATAGTGCATCATGACATGTAATAATTGTATAAATAGGCAAGTGTGTCTTCAATGCAGGTATATTGTTCAGTGCCATTTGGCCCTAGCCGTGTGTTTCTTACTTGTTTATACTTGTTTGTCTACTTAGCTTGTCCCTGTAGCTTTCAATGTATTTCTCAATGGGGTTTAAAATACTGCATCGTATCCTTAAAGAGTTGTCACTTTTTCTCAGGCTTTTTTCTTTTGTGGGCAGGTGATGTCAGTTTCCGGTAGTTGAGTTGAAATTTCTTTATTAGTTAAAGTTAGTTTTACTTATTTCTTTACTGTTTTCAAGTTGATGTGTTTTCTGATGAGGATTGTATATTTAATTTTGTATTTATTGATAATTGGTTAGACGAGTGTGATGTTAAGCGCGTATTAACTAGTTCATATCCCTCAGTAAACGCGTGTTGCTGTGAACTCGTGGTTTTAAGCAGTTTCAAGGCGGTAATCCCATTATTTTGTTATCAAGCTATTCGTCTGTTTGAGGTATTTCGGGGCTAGCTGGAGTTTGGGCCCTTGCATTTAATGTTTAAATTTTTGATAACTGAGTTACCTTTCATAATCTGCAAAACTCAAACAAGCGGAGTCAAGGGTGAATCGAGGTGTGATATATTCATTGCATACATACTAAATCCATGTTTAAGTATTGTTAGGAGACCGGTAGCAAAATTTTACAAGTACATTTTCGTGCATTATTATGATACATGTCAAGTTTGTTAGTTGGCGTTATATATATGCAGTTGTTGAAACTCTGATTAAAGTATACACCTTTATAATTATGTAAACAATTTAAGTACAATACAGAGAGGGTGGTTACCCGACGAGTGTTCTTTCTGTATAATTCGTAAAGGTACTATTACTAATGCATAAACCCTCTATCTCTGGTCGAATGTTCCAATAATATCCGTACATTCTGCGCAACAATTGTTTGTAAAAGGGTAATGCTTGCGTACCGAAAATTGTTCATTTCAATTGTAAGCAAAAATGCACCATTTTATTGCGCCGACACCTCCATAAAATATCTCTAAAGACCGTGTACCAAAACAGGGATGGGTGGAGGGGATGTTGCGGGTTTAGCTGCATCATATTAACCTGGAATGAAGCAAACTGAAGCCGTTATATGATATAAAAGTTAAAGTCTTTCTTACACATATTGCATGATACACTAATTAAACATTCATAAATTGAAATGAAATAAACTGTTATCTTGATAAAGTTTCAATGTCAGCTCGTCTACCACTGATTGTTTAACCCCGTATCTATAAGTTTAGATAATTCGGAACAGGAAGGAAATCAATTTGCGAAAAACGGCGCATTTTATTGCTTAAAAAGGTAGGTGAATACTTATGTATTACATATAAAACACTATGAGGTATGCATGCTTTCTGATGTTCAAATTGTTACTTTTACTAAGCTAAATTTGGTAATTTCAAAGCCTTAACCCATAACTGGTTTGGCGACAGAACGGTCCTATCTCCTCGTTGGTTTTCGGTAATTCTATATGTGTTTGTAATAGATTATACTTCATATATTAATAAATCAGATTGTAAGATAAAACTCGCGATTTTTAAAAAGATGGATGAAAGAATAAATTGTACATACGAAATGAAAGGTAAAGTACATATTTATTGCACACAATATAGGTTGATTCAAAACTTTTTAGTTCAATGCATTGTCATGTTTAATGGTATTTAAAGTGCTATAAGTGCGACTGGAAGGAGATTTGTACTGATTTATACATTTGAGAATATGTTCCATTTACGTATGTTCGGTTAATTGGTTCGTAACTACTAGGAACGAAATAAAATGTAGAACTTGGATGTTTTGTATCATAAAACTTTATTACCCAGATATATTGTGTACGTTGCGTACCAATCATATCAATATCTTTTGGATATTTCGCACAATGATTACATGTTATTCATCAGCATAGTCCTTTCTATTTAGCTGTAAAACTTAGTGACTTAACTCTTGGAAACCTAAATTATGTTTGCAATAATTTACTTCACTGACTATCCATTTAATCGTAAGCTAAAACACTACATTTTCTACTGATGTACCGGCATACATCGGAGGTTGTTTTCGATAAAGTATGACCGAATAATTTCGAATGTTTTTTTTTCGCTTAGAAATAAAATAATAAGCGGACGAAAAAAATCGGTATTGCAATGGGGAAAAATCGCTAGGGTTTGCAGCTTTTCCTAGGTATGGTCGGGTTACCCGAACAAACAAGAAATTACGCCTAAGTATACAGTGGGCATTAATTACATTGTCATAATGGAAATTGTGCAGTTATTGATCGTTGTCATGACAAGTGTGAGATTGATTACTCAAAAAGTAGTTTCGCTGACCGTTCAAACGCGGTAACACCAACACATTGAATGCTTGTTTTGTCTGTTCATATTTTGGTATGTTATGCATCCCTCGTTGTGTTTCTATTAGGCCTTAGCCATGTGTTAAAAAATGGATCTTTTCTGTAGTTTCTATTGTATTATTATTGTTAACAATTACATTAGCAATTCTATGGGGGGAAAGCACAAAAGCAGGACTATGTGCAGTGTTTAATAATATCAAGATAAAATGGCAGTCAGGCGAAACTCTTCAAACAATCGAACTCCCATAACACATCTTCAAATAAAACTATACGGTTGATTGAAGTTTTGTGAATTAAGAAAATATTAAATTGAAATCGCGGTCAAATATATATTAGTTTCTACCGTTTTTGTCGCGTTCTTGTACCTCGTGGTGGTTAATTATCTTGCTCTTACCACATGTCGTTATACCATAAACACAGTAATATTATAGAATCGTTTTGACAGATTATATGACTAATGTATAATTAAAGTTTTATTTATTGGATTCGTATATATTATAAAATTAAGATAAAACTCATATATATATCTTTTATTTACAGTTTCAAAGTCCAACTTGAACGATGGCAGCGAAGACTCAGTCCCATCTGCTCGTGGCTGCGTTCGACTTTGGGACCACGTATAGCGGTTATGCGTTTTCCTTTCGAAATGACCCGGTCAAAGTGCAGACCAATCAGTCTTGGTATTCCGGAGGAAGACTTGTCTCTCTTAAGACCCCAACAAGTGTGCTTCTAAATCCCGAGGGCGAGTTTGACTCTTTTGGTTTTGAGGCTGAGGACAGGTATGCTAGTAAGGCAGAAGATGACCAGCACCAACAAGGATGGAGATTGTTCCGGCAGTTTAAGATGGTTTTACACAACAACAAGGTACATGCTAGTCTTTCATAACAGACATACCGTAAAAAAGTAACATTTGTTTATACAAGCGACAAAAATATGATGTCAGAAAATGAATAGTAAAATAGCAAACAGGGATTGAGAACAGCTATTTTTTTTCAAATAATTTACATTTCTTTATTCAAGGACCTTTCAAGAGCCACAACTATTGAAGACATGGAAGGCAATTCTCATCCAGCTTTGCAAATATTTTCCATGGCAATCAAGTTTCTACAAAAACATCTAATAGATTCGGTTGCAAACCAGGTTGTAGGAATTCTAGAGAAGGACATTTTCTACGTCATCACCGTACCCGCAATCTGGGATGACAATGCCAAGGAGTTCATGAGAACGGCTGCCGAAGAGGTAATGGTTTTTGACATTGATAATGAATGTCAATATGGCTATGCCTTTGTTTGTTTCAACGTGTTCATGCATACCTTGTTGTGCTAATATGTGTCTCCTTAGCTAGTAATTGAGATGTTGATGGTAAAAAGTTTGACCTATGTCAAACACTATTTAACTTCCACACATAACGTATTGCAGGCGGGTCTCGATGGAACCCGAGTAAAACTTGCACTGGAACCGGAAGCAGCATCGATCTGGTGTGAGACGCTCGATGTTGACACACAGGCTGCGCTGGCCCGGACCGGAACCCAGTATATGGCCATTGACCTTGGAGGTGCGAACAAACGACTTGTGGTTTTGATATAAAAAAATACGTTCAACATACGTTTCATATGTATGACGATAGTATTCATTGTAGTGGCTTATTCTCACTTTAACTGTAATTTCAGGGGGAACTGCGGACATTTCTGTCCACGAGAAAAAGGATGACGGTACTCTAAAAGAAATCCATAAGGCCAGTGGTGGACCCTGGGGTGGCATTTATGTTGACGCAAACTTTCTCAAATTCCTTGAACATATATTCGGGGAAAAAGCTATAACTGCACTTAAGACGGAGGAGATGTGTGACTTCTTTGACCTCATCAGAGAATTCGAAATAAAGAAAAGAAGTTTCAAATCAACGTCGACAGACAAAGTAATGTTTAAGATATCCGCATCTACAAGAAACCTTTGTAAGAAATTCACAGGGCATGAATACGAAGAAAGACTTGCAACCTCTGAATATGGGAATTTTGTTATTGTGAAAGGTGGAGACAAGTTGAGAGTTGACCCTGACATCGTTCGAACTTGGTTTGACGATCCTATAGATAACATTATTGGTCACGTGAAGAGCCTTCTAAAGAAGCCCAAGCTGAGTGAGGTGTATACAATTGTGCTGGTTGGTGGTTTCGGAGAGAGTACTTACGTCCAGGAGAGGCTGAGGGCTGACATCACGGACAAGCGTCTGATTGTTCCTGCTGAGGCGGGTCTCGCTGTGCTGAAAGGGGCCGTCAGGTTTGGACACAGTCCAATCATCATCGCATCAAGGGTTTTGAAATACACATACGGAGTAAGTGTAAATAGTTATTATGACGACAAAATTCACAGTGAAGAAAAGAAATATTTAAACGAAAGGGGGGAATATCGTGTCCATCAATGCTTCGATGTGTTCGTTCGTGTGAATGAAGATATTCCCGTTAACCACGAAATAACCAAGGGATACGTTCCAAGAGCTTATTTAACATATACATATGTCTACCGGACGACAGCAGAGAATCCCGTGTACGTTACTGAGCCCGGCTGTGAGCTGCTTGGAGAAATTGAAACAGAGCTGCCCCGGGACATCCCTCTCTCTGAACTTGATAACGATACCACATTCATGTTTGGTGGAACGGAGCTTGTTGTAAAAAAGCGTTTTAGAGCAACTGGGCAGGAAGTTATATTGAAAACTAAATTCTTGAACTAAGCTAAACCTGCACTGCGATATAAACCTGCAAATACAAAAACACATGTATATATATGTATATATTCATTACCAAGCCTGTTTTACCATTTCGTGTCGGTTAGGTTAAAATCTATGGTTTAGGAAACGACGTTATGCGGGTGTTATTAACATGATGACACAAATATCCTGCGATGACTTATATAATGGCAATATACTTTATATATTTCTGTTTATATTCGGATATAGGAGACGTTAAACTGTGTGTATGCAAAAAATATCGATAACATTATAATTGCATGAAAAAAACGACATCATAACCTTACAAGATATTATAACAGTTCATTTAATTATGTTTTTAATGGTCACCGGGGATAACTCCGATACTATGGTGACACAGATACAAACGGTACAAATAAGAAAATATCAAAATGATTTTTCGTAAAAATGATGTTTTTCCTCTTTCTGTTCATATTTCATGCTCAATTTGACGAGAAAACTACCAGACGGAAATATCTGTTGTTCCATTGTATTGATTTTTTCACATTAATGTATGTTGGGATGATTATTTAAGGAGTAAAATTCGACATGTTGCATTTTATTGGGGTATGGTATGCAATGGGGCTGTTTACCATCGGTAATCTGTAAAACACTTCACTTTTTGATTGGCTAGAATATGCGTCAAAGACTAAATGACTCTATAAACAGCAACTAACTCTCTCCAAGTGGACGATTTTACAGCTTCGTCCACTGACCACATACCATTAATCGTAATTACTTCGGACCCAGCATAACCCGTTCAACTTGCATCCGAAAATACAATTTTAATAAATTTGTGCGATGCAAAAATATCTTTTGAATTAAGTGCCAAAATTCGAGCTGCTGAATACTTTTCCCCGAAAGCTGAACATACTGTTCCGAGTGGTAAGCATTCAGTGTACATCAGCACTTAAATATCTCGTCATGATCTGTGAAATATGGCTGACAACTTATATGATATCTGAAGCACTAATGAGTTATGGGTATTTAAAATCGATCGTTAGTAGCACTTTGGTGTTTACTAAACTTTCTTCGTACCAATTGTACTATATTCACGAGTATCTGAACATTTGTCGTGGAAAGACCGCTTTTACATGTACTTTTTTCTGTAATTCTTTACAAACGTTGATAAAATTAGACGTTACGACTGTAGCGGCAAACGCATTGATCAAATGTGAAGTAAGCCGAGAGGAATATATACCAAACAGAACACCGCATCCACCGTCGACAAGAACTACATTTTTATGAAATATATTATGACGTTGCAAGTATGATTCGAATGAAGGCATATTTTCAGTGTATTTTGGGTCTTAGCTATGTACCTCTAAAAAGGTGTTTGTACTTTAAATGTTTAACTTTGGGCTTGTCACTGAAGAGTTCATTGGTTTATTGAATAAGGCTTGAGTGACTGCATATAAAATGCTTTGGCTCTTTTGGTCCAGTTTGATTAATCGTTTGCAGGTGATGTTTTCATGCGGCCGTTGAGTACTTGAAATTACTATATCAGTTTAAATGTTAGTGTTACTATATTATTCATTGTTTTTAAGTGAATGCTGGCTCTGATGAGGCTTTAATTATTATGTTTGCAATTATTGATAAATGTTTGGACAATTGTGAACGGTTGTGCGTATGAGCTTAACATCCCTTAAAAATCGGTTCTTGTAACCTCGTGTTTGAATTTAGCGTTTAAAGACGTCAATCTAATGTTTTATTGATGAAGCTATTTGAATCAGTTTGTTGTATTTCTGAGCTTGGGTGACCTTTGCCTTATGCCTCTAAACAGGCGGACTTCTGCTCTTATCCCTATCGTTTTCAATGTCTTTTTTGTTATTCAAGTCCCGTCGTTATGTTAATAAAATTGTCTAAATACAGCATGCTCGTTAACAGAATCATGTATGTTTTGTTATTATGGTATTTATACTATATAAATTGACGAACGCACAACTTGAATGAACATAAAACAGATGGAACATAATGATATCTGTTGTTCGGTCCGGTTTTATACCTTTGAATTGCCTATCATTATCTGCCAAACTCAAGCCTACGGATTCAAAGAGTCCAAAATGAATTTACGTGATGTATTCATTGCATTCGTATTATGTCCATGTTAAAACATTGTATATAACTAGATCGATATTTAGATATTGTAAGAAGAACGGTAGTGGTATAATTACATTTTTGTGCATAACTATGATACATGTCAAGTTTGTAAAGTTGAGGTTCTATGTATTTGCAGATAGACTAATTAGAATGTTTAAACTTTTGACGACTGAGATTGTTTCTGCAGTTTTTCGCATAAATATTTATAACCAATTAAAGGGATACGCTCATGGTTTGTAAAATGCACTCTATTCATAAGGATTGTTAAAACTTAAATACTGACAGATGTAATGCTTCAGCAAATGTAGATATTTGCTCAAATATTGTCCGTTAATACCACATTTTTCGATGGCGTTACTTACGGATTTCATCGATTTCGTTGTTGCGTAAGAGGTGGATTGAAAATATCACGTGATGCTATCTTTGCTTTTGTTAAGTCACAACATCACTGTTGTATAAGTCCTTGTTGCCTAGTTGTAAGTGCGTGGGTTTGCTAAGTTCTTATGGTCTTTACCGGCTAGGGTTCCCACCCAACTTAATTATACTTCAATTGTATTTTAATTTCGATATCATAGAGTAAAAAATGACAAAAAAGTGTTTTCAGATACATTACCGGGACAATTGTTCATTGTTAAAACACATGGAAGAGTCCCTTTAAACACTTTCATTACAATTATGAGGAAGATTTTCTTGCTTTACTTTTCGTAAATGCATGTAATGCAAATACAATCTATCTCTCGACGAATATTACAATAATTTCCTTCTATTCTGTTTTACAAAAAAATGTTTGCGTACCAAAAACTGTTCGATTTAAGTTAGTATGCATAAGGTGTGTCATCGTTTTGCGTAGAACACGCCATAAAATATCTCAAAATACCACGTACCAAAGCGTAGTTGAGAGTATGGGTTCGGGGTCAACTTCATACTATCAATATCGAATTGTCCTTGAATGAAGCAAATTGAAGCAGTAATATGTTGGAACGAAAGTTTCAGTCGTTCATACTGGTATTGCATGATACACTAATTTAATTTAACTTTCATAAGTTGTTACAAAATAGGCTTCAATCGTGACAAAGTTTCAATGTCAGCTTCTTTATCACTAAATAGCCTCTTATCTTTCAGTTTCAAATATTCGGAACAGGAAGTAAATAATTCAGTAAGAAACGACGCATTGAAAGGGTTGAGACCAATGAACAATATTTTTAGGAAATATAAAACACTTTTAAGTGTGAATGCTTTCTGATGTTGAAATTGTTACTTGAAGATCAATTTGTTAATTTCAAAATATTAAACCATAGGAAAATTGGCATGGCGACAGAACAGTCCTTTTTCTTCGTTTAATTTCGATTACTATATTTGTGTCTTTAGTACAAAATACTTCCTATACAATTAATGCAAATGTAAGACAAAACTTTATTATCTTTATTATAAAGAGGTATAAAAAATACTTAATAACGGAAATGTTTATTTATTGAGTTTTATTATGAGAATATATGTCATTTACGTATGCTCTGTTGAATGGTTCGTAACTACTCGGAACGTAATTGAATAAGAGGAACTTGAACGTTTTGTACTATGAACCTTTGTTACCCAGAGATGTTGTGGAGTTGCATATCAATCATATGAGGATATGTTTGACATTTCGCACGATGGCCACATGCTATTCATCCGCATATATAATGCTACATTTCATTAGCTCTGAAAACATTTCTATGCCATGGACACACTTCAATATGCCTATTGGGATAACAGTTTGCCAAAAGTCCCCTACAGTACATATAGTACATGTACTTTAATTAAATTGCAATTATTGATCAATGTATAATAACAAAGTCAAACCCCTCAAACTTACATTTCGTTGATCTTCCTAAGGCACATTTTATTACCCAAGCGTGTTCTATATGTCTTGATTTAATGGAGTTTATTTTGGCTGGTCGCATGTCATGTTAGAGATATTGACTTTCTATAAAAGAAATTTATATACTTGTAGTGCTAGTTAATAAGCATGTGAAAATATACTGGCTTATTGTGAATACAATTTTAATTTACGTAAATGAAAAAACTTCATTGATTATTTAAACTTAAGAAACAGATATGAAAAATATTTCGATTAATTCACACGATTTAAAACAAACATTAATTATAGCTAACCACACTGAAAGCCAAGCTGTTAAAATAGTGTCCAACCAAAAATGTTTCGTTCTAGCGAAAACCATCAATCGCTGCCTTTTGATTCTGACTGGTCGCCAGTCTATCGCTACTATTTACGCGCATACCTGTCGTAAATTTTAACGACAAGAACCACAGGGTACTATAAGTGTATATATTTTACAGACCCAATAGCTCAGAGGAAAAACGTTCACTTTGGTGCGACTGGTCGGGGTTTTAAATCCCGGCCTCGTCACACCGAAAGTCGTTAGAAATGGTACAGGTAGCTCCCGTTCCTAGCGCTCGGCCATTAAATGGTAGTACATGAAAATGGTGTACTGGTTAATACGTATTGGTACTATACACCGAATACGTTAAATACCCAAGAGATGTCTTCACAGACAATCAGGGTATCGCAATCGAATCTCTTGTATCTTACTCTCTTTTAATCTCTAGATTTGACTGGGAATTGCAGCAGTCACTTTTATATCATTTATTGTATTCAAACAAAATTTGATGGCGTCCTGGCGGTGTCAAGCCGTAATGCAGTCACTGATTGGCGCCGGCAGACCTTGATAAACTCGAATACAAAATAAACATTCAAGGCATTACTAGTTCAATATACATAGAATAAAAACCGTTAGAACACGTTACAATTATCGTTTAAAAAAAACCCATACGTGGAACGAAGTATAACACTTTGATAATCAGATTACTGATAAATGCAGACTTTTGGCGAGTACGAACCTGATAACGAGTGATATAGGATTTATTTTATTTCAATGCCGATCGGATAAGTAGTGCTTCGCAAACCCTCTTTTATGTAAATCATTACATCAGAGTATTTACACTTCTTGTATTTTGTCGTATAGTCTTAAATTGCACGTCGCGATTCAATGTTTATTGATTCAGAGGTGTATTTGCACAGGCTAGGTAACATCTGCAAAATTAATACCTTATTATGTGTATTACCTGTAATTTCTTACCAGGAAGTTATTTATTCCGTACAGAATAAAGCCTTAAATCGGGTTTCGTTTTAATGGGATAATTCTTTAGTGAAAGATTTACAAGGTAAGTAATGGAATTACGTTTTCCGAAGTGTTTTCCGTTATCAGCTTATGAAAATAGTCATTTCGCGCTGTTAGAAAATCTTTAAAATATAAGGTAAGTTTCAACGGACTAACTTATTTTAAACCATGTTAATTATTAACGACACCTAATACTATACACTCTATGGTTGTGGAACAAGTGTTACTATATTGCACAGTAGACTTGGTTACCGCATTCAGCGCATTTTTACTAATCAAATAATTAGTTACGATAAGAGCATATCTAGGCTAGTATTCTAGTATACACTCCCATTTCCCTTACTCCATTTTCTAGTTGTAGTTTGTTGTTGTTTCTTTATCTTGAAATTTATTTACGTATTCAACTATTTATACAAATGTAATTTTACCTATAAAACTAAAATAAACCTATTTAGATTTGTATTCATATTGTTTTTAACATATTAGATAAAGACATTGTTTTAAGAGAAATAGCCAGAATAATGAGAAATAATGGACAAATATGCGGATGTATGACTGATGAGTTAACTACATGCACGAAAATTAAAAACAGCACAGATCAGTAGTGAAATTTAAATCAACATTCTCTATATTTGTGTTTATCCACGAATAAAGAAACAAATTATATGTTGCATCAGGCCTCTGCATCGCTTCTTATTAACCTAATACATGTCAGAGAAAAGTGTTGAAAAAAGAAATATGTCACTGTAAAACATAAACATTTGAATGTTGACAACGTTCGTTCCATAAGGGCAAATTCCTATTTAAAGTGAATTGTAATTATTGTATTACAAAATACCTGCTTCGGGTTTATGAATATTTTCAAGGTAATAATATCATATTAAAAAAGAGTTATTAGTTTTTGGAGGCTAGGATCTAAAATGATTAAAGTTATATTACTTGGCACTCTGCTCGTATTTTTAAGCAACGATAAGCAATTGAAGAAGGAACGTGTTCAAGTGTTGTTTTAAATGCGTTCATGGGTTAACCTCTACACCTGGTGACACAGATAGGCGTCTTCTGTTCATGTGCTTGAATTAGGCATCTTTTTATGCATAGAAAGGTAAACTTGATATACAAAAGGTGTGTGTTCTGTTGTTTTGAATGTTTATATCGCTAAACCGTATGTTACACTCGTTATGTGTATATACTTCTAAACGATACGATAATAAATATGTAATGCTCGATATGCGACTGTATGCAGCATTTTACGGGACTCCTTCACACATTTTTCAAACTGCGTAACAAATTGAGTTTGTTACATAAAAAAACTCCATAAAAAACAAATGACATATACCCTGTTAAACAGAATTTCGTCAATTTAAGCATAAACGTTGAATTTTCAATGAGGCACAATATACAAGCTCCGTTTGTTGTTTTACAAAATCTAAAACACCTTTATTTTGACTAATGTGTGTTAAATATTGGGATTTACAACACATTCATCTTTGATTTTACTAAGTATGTTTTAGACGGTGGTGGCTTGAACCAATCCTTTGCAGGTGATGTCTGTATACGGTCGTTAAGGCAAAATAATACACTTACGTTTCTCAGGAACTGTCGCATTCGTTTTTTTACACCCGCTTCAGTTAAGTACTTGAAATATACATTATAAATTAATAGGTTCATTTTGTGTTTCAAAGTAACATTTTTATAAAACTACAGTACTTTAGTATTGGAAGATTAATTATAAAATTCTTTAATTTTATATTTGTTTGTAGAAAATTATACTGCATACCAATAATTCAATCTTATGATAATCAAAGGTGAGTATAGATATCTCTCAACCTCCTTATATCATAATCTGAGAAAGCAGGGTTATTGTAAATCATTTGTTAAGTGTTTCAGTATACTGCGATTTAAACAATATTTATTGAACTAGATAGTCAAACGCAAAGGCTTGTTGGCATGTAAGTATTTTTTCATCCCTTATCTGTACAAATCTTGTATTCTTGAACCAGGAAGTTATTTATCTCTGCAAAATAAAGTCTAAAGTCATGTTTGGTTCTAAAGTGAAAATGTAGTAAATGATTCACGAAGTAAGTAAATATATTACATTAACAGAATTTCGTTCTGTTATAAACTTATTACTTTATAATCAAATTAACATGGTTCGCTTAAAGTCCAATACTGTTGAAATATCTCCCCCAGTACTGCATCTGAAAACACTTATTTTACCGTTATTTTACTCTATGATATCGAAATGCAGAAAAATGCAGTGGCAGTATGAACAAAATCTTGATTTTAGTGTGGTGCGACCCTACGCAGGTAGAGTCAAGAATTTATAGCAAAAGCAACACCTGAACCACTAGACCACATGCTGAAAGCAATATTTTGACATCTTAAGCATATATTTATTACATCACGTGATGATGTCAATCAGCCAATCACGCATCAATGATATTTTTGGCGCTAATATGAAAAGTGTGGTATTCATAAACGATATTTTAGCAAATACTAACATTTTCTGAAAGGGTCCAGCTTAGGGTATCTTAGTTTTAACCCCCCAAAGTGATTTGCCTCCCTTGTTTCATCATAAGCAAAACAAAACATTTTACAAAAATAAGACATTTCACTTAACAACATTGATAATTATTTTTTCATTCGAAAATACTTTGATCACAATTATATTAGAAACAGGAGCTTCATTTTCTTCATGTAAAATTTCATTACTTATCTAGTTATTTATCCAGTCTAATCCAACTACTGCGCAAGTACTGTTTGCAACGCACTATTCTCCGACCACGTATCTTCTTCTTTAGCATATAGTGATCAGTGGTCCAGTTGGGAACTTCTTTGGTATTTTCTTTAAATTAATAATAAAGCGTAGTGTGGACATTGGGAATTTATCAGACATCATATGAAACACTATCATAGTTTTATTTCTCTTATTTTTTAATTCTAAGTGGCACTGGGACCATAAAACAAGTATAGATACCATTTCGCGCTGTTGAAATTATAAAATAAAAAGTTAAAATAAAAGTTTCATCGGACTTACTTATTTTAAACCGTCATGATTATGAAAGACACCTGAATGAAATAGTAAACAGTTTTATCCTTTGTTGTGGTCAAGGAACTAGTGTTGATGTATGGAACCGTAGACTTGATTACTACGTTTAGCGTATTTTATAGAATCATGTTATAAGTTAAGATAAGAGCGACAATTTTCCTACGTTTTCCGCACCGCGACACAGCAATGTTAACAACAGCTAAATGTAATTATTCCCGACTTATCAGGCCTTGCCCTACCCTATGTTAAACATACGCCATGTTTAATGCACGACAGCGCACCTTAACATATTCCAATTGTTCCACCTATTTGCTATAACGTAAGCGATATCGATGCTGCTTAAGTTGGCTTTGGTGTCGTTACATATACATAATTACATTCGTCAGAAATATATGAGTAAATTCAAGCAGAAATGGGCTTTTCAGTAGATTTTAAAATTGCAACGTTTTTGTGCATCATATAAATATGTTAAAAACAAAGAAGAAACTTTAATGAATGCACTTTACGTCGTCTGATCCGCAGTGCAATGTAAAGTAACTAGAACATATGGCGTCATGTTGTTGCTCGTTCTATAAGACCATTTGAATTAGGCATATTCACGCCATTCACATGGAACACTTTCAAGATGTTGGATATTAGTAGTATCATCGATTTGTTTTAAAAATCATAAAAAAGAGAACTCGCTCTCATTTTCAGATCGAACCTCAGGACAATTTTTTAGAAGGTGACGTTACGTTTGTATGCAACTTAATTAACTGCCAATTTATTTCCTTTGTATGC
Source organism: Mya arenaria (assembly GCF_026914265.1). Classification (NCBI taxonomy): domain Eukaryota; kingdom Metazoa; phylum Mollusca; class Bivalvia; order Myida; family Myidae; genus Mya; species Mya arenaria. Next base: position 39,728,516 of record NC_069135.1, on the reverse strand, counting down.
CTAAAATAAGAGGAAAAACATTGCAAGATATTTCAACTCGTGCTCACCAAAAGTAAATATTTTCGCTCGTCACTTGTGAAAACAACTTTTGCGCTCACAAGAATAGATTTATTGCCATCTTAAATTTAAACAAACTCTTAATCTCTTTTGTTATCTGCAGATAATATTTTTAAATGAAGTAACTCGTCATTATCTGTTGAAAAACAAAATGAAATAAATAAGACTTTGCTTGAGGGTCAATAAATAATTTTCAAGAAATATCACATATACTTAAAAGTTCCTTACACAAGTATGTATATGTATATTTAGACCAAAGAAAGCATGTATTTCAAGTAGAGCTAAAACTGAAGAGGGGAGAACATCGAGTTAAAACTATTTAAATAAATATGACTTAAAAAGAAAAACAAATACAATACATGGAAATGTTAGACAATGGCAAAATTACCCTTGTTATACATTATCTCTAATTTTCGTAGCACAACGTATAAAAGTAATCATTTTATATAATCAGAGTTTTTTCATACAACAGGTTCAAGAAATTCGACCATATTTGGTCTTTGAATAACGTGTCCCGGTAAATAGCGTTTTCGGATAGTTTTATATTTTTGAGAAACACTCATAAAAAGAAATTCATCTTATATATCCCCAGAATGAAACAACATCTCTCATGTTTCTCCATACGATTGCGACCGAATAGCCCAGTTTCCAGCTGTAGTTTATGGCAAGATATCCTCATTTGTTCGAACAGTTTAAGTAAATAAGAAGGAATATTCGCACTTATATATTTCATATTCGAAGTGAGATTTCCTTATAAATTGTTAACACAGAGTTTGATTGTAAATTACTTGTCCAGTGCTGTATAAAACAGTCTTCAATTCTTTGCTGGAGCTCGTTTATAAATAGCTGTGTATTTATATGTGAGGCATTCTCCCAAACGTCACCAAAGCCGTACTTAAAAATAGTTCTTAACATTACATTACAATATTTTTTATTTGATTCTAAGTCACACAAAGACATCTCATATACAGTTTTTACAATACAATTTTGGTACATAATAGTTTTGCCCAAAACTTGATGATACGCTTGTTACGGTTAATGAATAGTGGGTATCTTCCTAACTCCACATTTATTGCCGCATTGCATACTGATGGTTAACCACCCAAAATCCGTTTGCAAAACTTTAAGTGAGAACATTCAATTTCCTTCGATGTAGAAAAACCCCGAACTTCAGATGAGTAATTCATAATTGACGTTACAAAAGCATTTAACAATGGACATTTTGTTTTAGGACTAAACATAAGCTTTTTCAATTTATTAAGAAGCACATTCATTGCTTTTAAAGCCATTCGACATAGTATTTGTATGTTTGACGAAAAAAGGTCCAGATAATAGAAATCATCAACAATCTCTAATGAAACATCGCCATATTTCCAGCTCTCGTTAGAACAAACATGTCAAACGACGTCTGAATACCATAACCTTACTCTTTTCAACGTTCACTTTTAGACCCCCCCCCCATCACAGTAGGTTTTAAGATTATTGAGTGTGATTGAATCTCTTCTGGCGTTTCTGCAAATATTGCCATGTCATCAGCATACAACAATAAAATTAATGTTACGTCATTGAGAGGTATTCCACTTGTTATATTTATATCCAGATATAAACCTGAGGCATCTATAAACATTGACCCAAAAATTGGCGAACAAATTTCTCCTTGCTTTTTGCCCACTGATATCTCTATGAACTCTGTTTTCTCATATGTCTTATCTTTGCTTTTACAAAGATATACATGGATCGTACGGTTCTAAGCATCTTTCCATTTATACCCATTGTATGTTATTTCAGTCACAGAGCATTCCTATTAACACTATTATCAAAATTATGTAAAATGCGTGTTGCATATGTCTGTATTGTTAACTATGTTGTGTATCACTAGTTTAGAGTATATTAGTCCTTAACCTATTGTTAGTACTGACACATGTGTGTGACGCCATCCATTGTTCTTTTACAAGTGTATATGGTTTAATGGTACGTGATCTGTACTTTATTTCTACCGACCGTTTAATATTCAAATAGAAATAGTAGTAAGGTGTCTTTAACATACTGCAGAATCAAGAAGTATGTTGACTACTTGTTTTTTCTTGTATTGTGTAAACCTTTGCACTTATTTAAAAATAATTAATTTTAAAACCCTTTTCTATTTAGGTTAAATTAATAATTATAAAATGTTAATTTTTATAAGATTCCGAATTTTAGGGTGTAACAACACAATGCAAAATGAAGATGTGACTGAGGGTCGCACAGCCATTAAGGAAAAGGAAAATATTTATTTGTTGTATGTCCCGTAGAGAGAAGAAAACATTTAAAATCTTAAAAAGTTTCCATATATAGCGAATAATGCACAATGGAAAACACATTATGCACTTGTTATATATCGTTTGTGGTTTAATTTTAAAGATGATTATTTTCAATAATAACCAATAGACTTATTTACAATTTATATGTACAGGTATATAAGCGTAAAATTATTTTGATTTGCCTATAAGATTTGCATGATTAGTATCTTTTAAATGGATGTTATAGTGTCCAATAAGTTGACAATAGCGCCATGACATTCATGATTTGGACCTCGTTGTTTACATGTTTTAAGTAAGTGAAAAGCCTCAAACTGTCCATTATGTCAGCGAAAAAACAGGCACTGCGGTTCTCGGTCTTTTCTTTCTCTGAAATGATGGAACGGGTAAGGCCTTTCATCCTTACTTATAATTGTTAGTACTGACACTTGCAGTTCTATGTGGGTAAAACACAGAATAACAACTATGCACAGTGTTCTTTTATATCAAAATAATTGTAGTTGTAGCTGTACGGGCCAACGATCGAATTCTACCCAAATCCCATAAAACAGTCACATATTAAAATAAATGTACATACATTATTTGAATGACGTTGTTTTCTTTTTTTCTGAATTAAAAACATGCTAAATGTATGTTGCTAGTTAGTTATATCTAGTTGTTAACAGTAGTATGAAATGGATGGGAGCGGGAATCCCCTCGGGGAAATTCTACTCTTTTGCATAATTTTACATATTTTTCCGATTGAACCCTTTTGTATATTGAAATGTGTTGGAAACCAATTTATTCTAAATAATAGTTATGAAAACTGGATTGCATGAACGAAGATCATATAACATTTTTATCAAGCAATTCAAAAGAAGTTAATGATATGTTTATATTACAGAGTGGCGGTAATACATAATTAACGAAAAACAAAAATAAATACTTTTACAAAAATACATAACGCCCTTTAGGAATGCATAGTTATTAAAATGTGTGTCATGTTTAACAAATACAAATTCATCTTTATAAGACCCACTACGTATAAATTCTGCAGTTTATTTTGCAACTAGACGAGCGAGTGATCCATGATTTATTAGGATACTAGTTTAGCATTAAATGAGCATTTAGCTACAAAAAGTCTCTTTATAATCCTCGACTTTTAAAAAATAAATAAATAATCAGGTATTAGCAAACCAAGGTAAAGTACTAATTTAAAGTACTATCACAACCCAGCGACCATGGTTAAGAAGAATAACTCTTCTCCGTAATCCATGTCGTGTAATGTAGCAGTTGTTTCCTTTATACTACAAAGACAAAATAATTCTACAACAATTTTCAATTTTGTTTTCTTACAAACACTCGCATCATTATAAATTATTTTACTTATATCACAAAGGATCAACACAGTATACAATATAAGTGTAGCCCACTCCCAGATGCAAAATCTCACTTAAAGGCAAAGTTTCCTAAAGGAGCAAAGTTTCCCAAAGAGAAGTTCCACTCTAATCCATTTAGGAGTAAAGTTAGGGTTTTCCCGCTTCCATCCATTTTCTACTACTGTTAACATTTATGTCTCGCTTTTACACTTGAATCAGTTTAATAGCATGCTTATAATAGATGGTTTATTCAGAAATACATGTAGACATACTGTCCATGTGTATACATTTGAGAACATAATATATATATATTTAAGATGTCAAGTGATCAATGACATACTTATAATATACATAACATATATGACATCGCATAAAATACAAAACTAATAACTATTGTATACATGTAGAGTAAAATCAATACATGAAAATATATGACAGCGAGAGATCAGTGTGAAAAACACGTTTATATCTATAGGTTATCACTAGTCAAAATAATAATGATAATAATAACTTGTTTCTTAAAATAAATGCATAATTATCATACATGGCTAAATTTCTATTCACTTTAACATTTTCGGATTGCATTATTTAAACAAATTTTGGCACGTTTGGTCTATTTCGATAATACATAGAGGATCTCAAATGAGTGATTATTTTGAATCAAATTTATTAAATGAGTTCATTTTAAAAAGAGGCTTTGGCGAGTTTTTTATCGTTTTTAAATGACGAGTTTAATAATTTTGATACAAAATTATCACGAATTTGAGATTCTATTCATAACATAACTCAATTACGGTCAAAATCTAGATCAAAGTTTCTTCAATACACATTCTCGTGTCATAGAGCGAAGAATTTAAATTGAGTGTTATTAGAATGCCTCCGCAGGAAAGAAAATACAAAAAACATTTTATTTACAATAAAAACCATAATTCATGTCTCAATTATCAACCTTTTTTTCAAAGGTTTTTCTTAAAACAAAAAATGAATACACGTTTCAATCCATTTAAATCAAGCAAATCAATAATACGAACAATGACATAACTGCGTGGCGTCATAAGTAATCACGCGAGTGTGTACATGTCATTTGGCGGTTGAAGTTTGAAAAGACCGTTAGTCAGCATCACAGTCGCTTTCTGTAGTTCGAATTTGCTTTGTAGCTGTTGGAATACATCATGGATTTTTGTCGTTTTGATGGATACGCACAATGAGTTTTACCTACGTGAATTGGAGCACCAAAAATGTTGTCAATGTTGAAAGTGAAATTTCATGTGGAATCAGTGACTGTGTGAACTTGTGCATTGCTTGCGAACTGTGTGCATAGACTGAGCATTGTGCATGTGTTTTCACTGGAGTACAGGATGTTGGATATTTCCTTGGGTTGATTTAGATTTATGTGGCTATGGCTGTTTAAAGATGCAATGTTCTTGTGTCCCGATATTTGCATAATCTGGTTCGCAAGAACATTGTTGTCATTCATGATTCAATTCCTGGACAAGGTATTTTGTGGCGCTGTGATCAAAGGGTCGTTTGTTTGGATTAAGCCCAGCCTGCTTCACCATTCGTTTCATCGTGGAGCTGAGTCTGTTGAGACCGACATAATTTATTTTGAAACATTGTTTCTGATGTTTGTTTACGTTTTTTGACAGCGCGTATGAATACATTTTTTTGTGATGCGGTTACCTAATTTGCATAGTTATTACACTAGTTATATATGAAAAAAAATACATGAGGTTATATTACTCCTGCGCCGTTATGTTATAATTATTGATATATGATTTTCGTAAATCGTTATACAAAGGGCATTCAGGTATAAAATGAAATTCATCTTCCAAAACATAATAAATGAACATAATACTATTGAGATCGCAAAGACACATTGTATGACAGTGTTGTATGTCGAACCAGTTTTTAATGTTGTGTCAAATGTTGGCACGGTTTATATATTTGATTACCACCTTTTGTGAATGGCTTTTAATTTTCTATAATTTCAAACAAGAAAGTTATTCGATGTGCGTGTGTTTAATTTCTATTTTGAATTAGTTTGATATAAGCTTTCAAGCGTTCTTTTGTAATCGTGTTTATTTCATATTTTAAAAGTCCAACTTGAATGATGACAGCGAAGATTCAACTGGTTGCTGCATTCGACTTAGGGACCACGTACAGCGGTTATGCGTTTTCCTTTCAATGTGAGCGGCTCAAAGTGCAGACAAACAGGAGTTGGCATTCCGAAAATCTCATCTCTCATAAGACCCCAACAAGCGTGCTTTTAAACCCAAAGGGCGAGTTTGACTCTTTTGGTTTTAAAGCTGAGGACAGCTATGCGAGTAAAGCCGAAGACAATGAACACGAAGGATGGCGATTGTTCAGGCGTTTTAAGATGGTTTTACACAACAACAAGGTACTTTGCAACAGTCAAACACGCAAGTGCGCAAATCAGTTTTATTCATGTTAGGCAGTAACAATTACTAAAACGATAAGTGTGAGCCTTTTTGTGAATGTGACCAATGTCACTTGATACATGTATACCAAGTTACATTTAAATCTTTATATATTTAGAGCTATGGCCAAGGTTAAGGTTAATAGCCGCAAACGATAATATTGACACATATGAAAATACACCGACTTTTAACTTCCTCGAATAACACACGAATAACAAGAACATACCCTTAACAGAGTGTACAGGAACATCGACATTACATATTTAGGACAACGTCTGCATCGACGTTAAAGCAAAAAGGAAAGCTTGCATCGTTATAAGATGAGCTAAAACTAATCTAAGAGATTACACATCTTTCGATATGTTGGCTAGTATTAAAAGGTTACCTTTCTCGCCACAGTATCAGGTTAAATTTTTGAATTTACTAAAGTGATAGCATGGTTGTTTATTGCAGCACCTTTCCAGAGCCACATCTGTTGATGATATAGAAGGCAACTCTCATCGAGCCCTACCAATCTTCTCCATGGCGATTAGGTTTCTACATAAACATCTCCTGCAGGCGGTAGAAAACCAGCCAGTGGAGCTTTTAGAGGAAGAAATTTCCTACGTCATTACAGTGCCCGCTATCTGGGATGATAGTGCCAAGGCGTTTATGAGAACGGCTGCTAGAGAGGTATGGAAACTATACTAAGAGGACACAGCATATATCGGCGTATATTAATCGCATACGATAACATATCGATTACCAGATGTGTAATAAAAAGTCTTTGCTTATAACTCTATACTGAGATTGGGTTTAGTGTGCCTTTATCGAATCGTGAGTCTCTTTTGACTACCACCATTTATCGAAAATTAAGCATTTTGTTTCTAACATATGCAGCAGTGTCGCTTACGGGATCCTTCCTCTGGCCACGCCTCAGAAATGCCTATTTATTAAAAAATCAAATGTAATTGTATTAGATTAGACATAGATACAACTATTATGTCCTGCTTTAGTGCAATTGTCTAGGAAAATATCCCATAATACTTAAACAATTCTATTTTTTCTTATATATATTTGTTGTTAATGCTTGAATATTCCAGGCTGGTCTCGATGAAACCCGAGTAACACTGGCTCCCGAACCGGAAGCAGCCTCGATCTGGTGTGAAACACTCGATGTTGACACAAAGGCTGCGCTAGCCGAAACCGGAAATCAGTATATGGTCATTGATTTAGGAGGTAAGTGCAGAAAACTGCACAGACGCAGAGTAATATTTTATCGTATCCGTTATGAACTAGTACATCGTCGTCAAATATATCAAGAGCATAAACATGATGTACTAACATATGTTATTATTTAATAATGGTTTATGCGCTAAATGAAAAAAGTATGGTAGAAGCATTCTCTGTTTAGGCCGGTAAAGTTGATTATATTTACGAATAAAGAAATATATAGAAGCCTGAATAAGGCCTCTTGAAACCTAATCATTACATTGCATAGCAAAAACTGTCAACGGATATGATAGCTTTGTTTAAAGGTATGTTCAAACAACCCTTAAAATTAAACATCCAATAGATGACCACTTCCGTTACAATGTTAATGTCTATTTGCTTAGTTATCACACAGGAAAACACGATTTTCAGTACATGTACGAACGCTTTTGGTTAGTATCAATATACTTTTTGCACTCTTATGTTCATTTTTACTCATTATTGATGTACTTGCTTTAAAAACTGGAACATATATTTAGAAAGCACACTCAACTTGACGTCATACATAAACACTTACTTTCATGTATTTGTATGTCGACGCATTGCTTCTTTATGATAATTAGCTGCTGATATTGTTATTTTATAAGTTACGGTTTCAATCACACGTGTAATGTTTTCGGGGACCACGCTCTTTGAGGTATGCATTTGAAGTATATGTAACAAATTTAAAGAATGCACCAACCATTGAGAGAAATTTCGTAAACGCAATTATCTGTCTATTTTGATATTGTCAGGGTCATGTTGCTTCTTTTGAAACTGTAACATGAGGATTTTTCGTTCCCCATCATCCAATTTGGTGTTATTCACGCCCTTGGATCGTCTCATTAAAACAAAAGGCATTGCATATAAATGTAGGATCGAAATTTATTTTAATGTGATTACTTAAAGCAGTCTTTTAAAATAATTCATGTCATCAAGAGTGAAATGAGTTTTGATCTTAACTTATATTTTTGTCCAATTTTAAAAAAGTTCTATCTCGTTTATGCTAAAATTTAACAGACATTTTTCGCATCATAAATATGGCGTTCAGTGACATTATTTCAGAAATGTCTATTGCGTCACACTGACTGCTACGTTTCTTTTAAAAAAGGAACCGAACTATTTCAGAACGATTAGAATAATAATTTTGATATTTCAACTTTATTGCAAATATATATATATATATATATATATATATATATATATATATATATATATATATATATATATATATATATATATATATATATATATATATATATATATATATATTTCGTCAATAGGCATTACATGGCCGTCAGTTTTCATTATACAGAACTATCAAGGAAATTCAGTCAAGGGCCTTCATGGGCTATCCGGGGTTCTTACGGTGCAACAAATATACTACGAAATGCCGTTAGGGCCATCGCCTATGAATGTGTTGATATTGAACGCGATACTCGATAGTACAAAGATAAAATCAAAAATCACAAAATTACGAAGGTGAACACGCGACAGTACGATGATGAAAACGCGACAGTATGTAGCGGAGATCGTTTATATTCTTAGTTGCCCCCTTAGAACAACGCCACATTGAATTTATTACTTATTTTAATTATAACACAACAAACACTTTGAAGTTTGATTTCTTGTTTTAATTATTTTTTATGTTTATACTGAGTATTTTGAAGACTGAATAAAATTAAAATCACAAATGTTAAATATTAATTAGCTAGCACAAATAATACAAAGTTATTCCAGAATATTCCAAAAGAAGTAATATCCAAAAAATCCGAAAGATCTACTTCAGACATGAAATAAGCCCATTTATATACCGTGTACTATGGCGCGAAATGTTTATAAGAAACATGCACAAATCGTGAACTGCTCCGACGGAACGGGTCTGTCGGAGCCTCCGTCTGAGCCTCCGTCGGTGTAATTCGCATTTTGCGACACTCCCACCGAAACAATTAATAATAATATATTAGACATATACTAGTAGCATATAATATAGATATACTTATATGTTATATAATAATCACAATAATATATAAAATAATAACATTACATATTTATGAAACAAATACATTTTTCAAATGCAAATGTAATCACTAAAAACTGCTACTTGCAGTATTATTCAGCAAAGCATTTATCAATTGTTCATCATATTTTTAACATTTGTATATATATTTATACATGAAAAATTAAGACCGTTACTTAATAGTTAATACATATCACATAATAACTGCTACCTAGCAGTAAAAAAAAGTACTATCAGTGCAGTGATACATTTTTATAATTATTTATAATACACATTCACTATATTCTTCGTCGAATTGCACTGATTGAACAAAGTCCATTCCACCAGTCCTGTCAATGATTTGAGTAATTTTGAGCGACCATACCCTTTTTTTCTTAATACCATTAAAGGGCTGGACATACGGCACTAGAGCGGTGCATTTACTGTCATCGTCGCTGAATTCCTCCACAGGTGGTTGATACCTTGGGTGTTTTCTGGCACAACACGAAGGATGGACAGCACCACTTCCGGTACTGCTTGGGTTTCCGGGTACTTTACCGGAATCACTTTTATTTTTAACATCAACACCATTTCCGCTGAAGCGGACGTTTCCGGTGACTTTACCGGAACCACTTTTACTTCCGTTTTCACGGACACTTTTACTGGAAAACATGCTTCTTCCGCCAACGCGGACACTTCCGGCCTGACTTATACCATATACTAATGTTCTATTCCGACCGGGAACACAACTAGAAAGACCCCCTTTCACAGGAACATTTCTGGTATCTCAGCCTGAAAACATGCTTCTAGGGACACGGGCGCTACTACTTCCGTCGGCGCGGACACTTCCTGAATGGCCCAAACCGGATACTTCCGGTCTGTCCAGACCGGGAACACTGCTTCCCGGCGTTTATTATTATTAATATCACTAATAATATCGAATACAGAGTCATCATCGCTGACTTCATCGTAAAACGCACTGGATTTAGGTCCTTTTCTCGAGCACTTGATGCTGAGGTTCATTGCTTCATTCTTTGACAAATCATGCTTAAGAACTAAATGTTCAAACAAATATTTCTTCCTGATGAATTTTGAATAACAGTTTGGGATAGAACATTCCCAATGCTCCATTTGAAGATGTTTTTCTTTAATATGCCTTTGTAAATTACGTTTACATTTGTACGAATGATAGGAAGTGTCACATACGAACATTTTGACTTAAATGATGTGTTAAAATGAATAAAATCACCACGAGTATTTGACTCCAATTCCTCGTGCAATTGTAGCTTACTCCCACGGAGCTATTGCATTTATATACACTGCGGCTATAAACACCAAATAACGAATAAGAGGCTATAACCCCAAAAAAATGTCTGAATAATTTTATAAAGACTCGTCCATGAGCTGTGACTTTATTCGTCTTTTTGCACACTCAGCAGCTTTTCTACCAGGCACTACTCTTGGTGGTATAACATCATTTTCATCAGAGGTTTTAGGACAATCACTCGTAGACTTTGAAGATTCTGATATCTCGAGGGGATAGAGTACATTAAGTGCACGTCCCATTATTCTTCCTGACTGCAAACATAGCTTTACAGACCTGATGTTCCCATCACGACTTTGAACCAACGAAATAATTTTTCCTAACCTCCAACAGCCGCGCGGCAAGTCGTCTTTGACAAGAACTATGTCACCTACATTTGGTGATTGTTTGGTCTGTATCCGTTTACCTTTTAATTTGATATGTGTTCTTTCCCGTAAGCTCAATAAATATTCATCACGCCATAATTTCCAAAAGGTACTTAAGTGTTTTTGTCCTTTTTTCCACATATTCAATAAGTCAGAGGCATAAGAGGCTTCTGGCGTGTAGTTATCGTCCTCGTGACTTTCTATGTCAGGGATGCTCAGACTTAAATTTGGTGAAATAAAGTGTGCAGGTGTAATAGTTATACTAGAATTAATATACTCACCTACGTAAACTAACGGCCTTGAGTTGACAACTGCTTCTATTTCTTTAATCAACGTTTGCAGTTGTGCGTTCGTTGACAATTTCCGGCCAAGTGTCTTCCTCAATGAACGCTTAACTAGACCAACTAAACGTTCATAAAAACCACCCATCCAAGGTGCGAGTTCTACAATGAACCTCCATCTGATGCCTTAATTTGACAAATAATCTTGAACGTCAACTGACTTAAGTATCCCTTTAAGAGCATTTTCTAACACACTGTTTCCCGCCTTAAATTAAAGTGCATTATCACTTATCACTTCTGTTGGTACTCCTTTTTGGGATATAAATCGTCTAAACGCCATCAAGAATTCTTCAGTAGTCATGTTTTGAACTAACTCGAGGTGCACGGCTCGTGTAACTAAACACGTGAATAGGCAAATCCACACTTTTTGAGAACCATCGTTTATGTTGATATACAACGGACCTAAATAATCCAAACCCGTGTGTGTAAACGGTGGTTGGTTTCTCGGTGACACGTGACCGTGGTAAAGGGCATATCTGGCATTTTATACGGTCCGCCCTCAGTACGTCTGCAAATGTAACACTTGTTCAAAACTGGTCTAACACTAGCACGTCCATGAAGTAACCAAAATCTATGACGTATCTTGCTAAGCGTTTGTGATACTCCACTGTGCAAAAGTTCTTTGTGAGACTTCACTATCAGTAGTTCTGTGAATTTGTCCGCTTTCGGTATTAGAACTGGAAACCTTGCACCGAAACTTAAATTTGCGTTTTCCATACGCCCTTTGCAACGAACGAGACCCTTGTCATCTATGAATAGTCCAAGTTGTCGCTGAAAGTTGTTTGGCTTTTTATTTCCTATGTCATCGATGGCATCATCAAAATGATGTTGTTGAGTTGTCCTCAGCCACAACACTTCTGCTTCTTTCAATTCACTACTCTTTAGACCACCTGTATCCGTACGCTTTCGTAACTTTTTGATAAACCGAAAAACTTACGCGGTAACACGTATCAATTTTGTTAAAGTAGAAAATCTTTCCATTTCAATGATACGTGAAATGCACGGGTCACTTGTTTCTGTTTTGTTGATAACTAAATTCAATTCGTCATCGTTTTTTACTTGTTTTTCATATACATCACCAATTTCTACGTCATCACTTTGTACTTTTGTTTTACACAATGCACCATATTTTGTGCGATTTTTCGGCCATTCAGCCATTCTATGTAGCCATTGTGGCCCATGCCACCACAAGCTACTTTTTTCTAAAGTTTTAAAACTAATCCCGTGTGTAGCTAAATTAGCTGGATTTTGCTTTGTTGACACATACTGAAATGTTACATTTTCATGGTTTATTATCTCGGCCACTCTATTTCTGATAAAACACAGAAGAGTCTTTCTTTGAACTAATCAACTGCAAAACGCACGTTGAGTCCGTGAACAAAACCGCGTCGTCTATGCCTAATTCTAGTTGCTCCTTAACAAACTTTAGACATCTCACACCAACTACCAGAGCCATAAGCTCAAGTTTTGGTATGGCAATTCCTTGATTGGTGCTAATCGTGTCTTTGTAAACACTAAGTTTGCTTCTGCTTCATCTACTGTCTTGTTGGAGGTAAACTACGCACGAGTATGCTTTCTCAGAAGCGTCACAAAAGCACACAATGTTGCGCTTGTTTATTTCTCCTGCAGTGCTTATTGTTACACATCTTGGTATCTTACAGTCAGTTAACTTGATCAAGCTTTCTTTTATGTTCTCCCAAAGACATTTGTCTTCACTATCGAGTTCAGTGTCCCATTCTAAACGCTTTTTCCACAGAGTTTGCATGAGGAGTTTTCCCGTTAACATAACTGGTGAAAACAAGCCTAACGGGTCAAATATTGATGCAATCCCTTTTAATATAGTGCGTTTTGTCTCAACTTGAACACTGGTTTCTAGTATTGATGATGGTTTTACTGATATTGTATCATTATTTGTGTCCAAGTTGTGTCCAAGAACTTTCATTAATCCAGAGTTTGCCTTATCGGAGTCACAGATCACTGAATTTACTTCTTCAGTATTTGATATCTACCCTCGAATATTCATAGAAGCGTCATTGAACATTTGTTAACTAGTGTTATAGAGTTCAATAGCCTCTGATATGCTTGTTGCTCCGGTGACGAGATTATCCACGTATATGTCGTTCTTGATCTTTTGTGATACTTCACTCTGATACGAATCTAGATGTGTTTCTATGGTGGCTCCGAGAAGAAAAGGACTAGAGATAACCCCAAAAGGGACACGACAAATTCGGTATTCCTCGATGTTTTCATTATCAGATATCACTGGTGTGTCACAGTTCTTGAGCCACAGGAAACGTGTGACATCACGATCACTGGGTTGGAGGCCGATTTGTAGAAAAGCCTTTTCAATATCGGCAACCAATGCAATATTGTGTACACGAAATCGTAATAACATCCCACAAAGGTCGTGCAGCATTACGGGGCCCCTATAATGGGACTCATTCAAACCTGCATCACATTTTCTTGGCCTTGCCGAATCGTCATAAACAACTCTCAGCTTTGTAGTTGTTTTCAAAGGCGTAACAACTGCTTGATGAGGTAGATAATGAATTATGTCTCCGGTACATGTTTTGACCTTGTCAATGATGCCTTTGTTGAGTTGATCTTATATCACATTATTGTATTTTGCTATCATTTCCGGATTTCCTCTCATTCTTGACACTGTTGATCGTAGTCGGCCTACAGCTAACTGACGATTTACTGGCAAAATTAACTGTTTGTCTTTCCAGGGCCACTTTACCCGGTAACGACCGTCAGAAACTTAACGTATCTTTAAATGTTGCCATTGCTTTGTCGTCACTTGAAAGTGTTGGGCCGTCATGTATGCCGATTGATTCGATATTCCAGAAATCCTCAAATTCGGGCACCGATGGCAAGCTTTTGTCAGTTGTAGCGAAAGCAGGTGTAATGACAGAGTTAGTGCCATACGTCATGATCAACATATTGACGTCATGATTTGCTTGTTCTTCTTCATGAGTACGTTGTACTACATTCCAGCAGAATTTCGAACTCAGTAAGTACAATTCAGGCTGAACTTCTAATTTTTGGCATAATATCACATCTAAATAATAGACATTTCCTAGGAGCAAATCTATTTGGCACAATTCACTTTCATGTGCTACGTCGTCTGCTAAATCTACCGATGTCAGTAAATGACTGGCGTTTTTGGAGAGTTGTTTTATTGGTTGCCTATGAATAGTTCCACTAATCACTGGTACGATGTTCACAGAAATGGCCATGTAATCCCCTGTTTTCAATTTCAGTTGTATTGTTGATATTTTGGTTTTTACTACCTTTGACTTGTCACTACCAAAAGTCATGACATTTATCTCTTCTTTACCTTCTTGTTTTAGCTTTAACTTTTCCGCGAGCGCCTCTGATACATAAGACCTTTGAGAATTTGAGTCCAATAAGATTCTAACTTCATGGGTTTTGTTACTGTGTAAACCTTTCAATTTTGTTTTAGCCGTCTGCATTAAGACCATTTCATCAGAAGAGACCAATACATTTTCTGGAACATCAGTCACTGTAGCGGGTATTTCCTCCGTTAAGTGAACACTCGACTCTGCATCTTTAAACTGTTTTGGGCACAAGCTTTTATGATGGCTGTTCTTTTCGCCACAGTAAACGCACGTTCGGTTACGTTTACATTCTCCCGATTTGTGCCCCACTTTCAAACACCGAAAACAACTATCCTTAAGCACTTTTTTTCGTGCACTCAAATTGCTGTACTGTGGGCACTCATCACCCCAATGATGTTTCGAACAGTACCTACAATTTTCAGAATAATCTTGACTAGATTTCGACTGTTGTGTTGTTTGTGTATGTGGTTTTGTGTTAACAATCAATACTTCTGCTGAACTTGATGGCCTTTGACTTGCATTAGGTCTGGTATTAAACTTTCGGTCATTATCGTACCCACGATATGATCTGTTCTGTGTTACTCTTTATCTTGATTTTTCTCGAGCAACTATGTACTCAAGCAATTTCTCTCGTAATGTAATTATTGACCATTTATTATTTGCACCATTCAATATTTCCAACTGAAGCAGAACTTCTTCTGGGAGATTCGCTCGAATCATAGATATAAACACGGCTTGATTGGTATTTTGTTTCAAAACTTCCAAACTTCTGAGATGCCGTTCAACATTATCAAAGAAATTCCGCAAACTTGACACACTGTTGCATGCACTGTTTAGATTGATTAACTTATAGTAGTGTAAATCAATTACTTGCTGTGTTTTACCAAATCCGTCTTTCAGAATTTGTATTGCAACCTCATAATTACCATTCGACATGGCAAAACCACATATTTCTTTTCTTGCTTCTCCAAACAACTTGCTTTTAAGATAATTGAACTTATCTATTTTCGACAGCTTATCATTGTTTTGAATAGCACATTCGTATGAATCCCAAAACTCGGTCCATCGTAATTTGTCACCACCGAAAGAAAGGATGTCAAGTTTTGGAAGCATCACTGATGTTGCTGTCTTGCTTTGAGACTCTTTACGATCCTTCATTTGTAACTCTTAAAACTCTTGTTGTTGCTGCTGCTGCTTTACTTGTTTCTCAGCAATATTTTGTACCTCATGTTGTAATTGATATATTTGGTCAAACTCACCCTTTTCTGCTTTGGTTTCAAATGATTCTTCACTAGGATGA